>NC_133798.1:3152045-3306949 GCF_043250625.1 Sebastes fasciatus
TGTAGCAAACAGTGACTCGGAAAGCAAAGGTAAGACACTTTAGTTGTCGCAATCTGCCTCTCTGTCCCCCTCTCCAGCCACTTTAACACTTCCTCAAAACCATTAATTGCCATTCCCTACCTGTCCACCAGACTTCCTCGTTCACTTGCTCACTCTGACTCTGTGTTGTATGCAGCAGAGTGGATATGCATGACAAATTATATATACCAATGAGGTTATGGTGCAAACTGCTAGTGGTTGTGTTTCACATTCACTGTGCTGTGCTCAGCAGGTGACCTCATTTCTGAGCCAGTGTGGCTCCTTGTGGACTACAGTAACTCTGGGATGGAGCAGTCTGCTGCGCCACGCCCTGACCAGACTCTGCGTATGGATTTTGGGTGTGGAGCTTAAAAAGCTGCATTAAGGGGATACACTACAGGTGAATAGGGTAAACAATTTTACTAATAGATAACGCCATGAAACCTCCCCAGTTGATTTTGTATTACAAGTTTTCTGAAAATATTCAAGTCAAAGGTTCATGAACTAGAAAATACTGTGAACAGCCATAAAGAAAAATCAATTTTCACCATGTTTTTAGGAATAAAATGTTCTATAAATCAGGCTATGAATGACATATGAACAATCCCTCAGTAAAAAACCTTCAGATTATAGATGGGAATGAAACTGGAGAGTTTGGTGGATGTAAGTGCTGCTGAAGTGGAGATTTCTGGCTGAGAGTCTGAGAGAAAACGGCCTTTAAAGACATGGATTATAAAATGTACTACATTTTGAAGACACTACAGGTGAATAGAGTAAACAATTGAATTAATAGGTATCACCATGATACTTCCTCAGTTGTTTACTTACATTAAGACAATTTTTTTTGTATTAGAAGTTTTCTGAAATTTTATAAAAGTTTATTAAATTTGAGAAACTGGAGCAGAACACTCACTCAGTCAGGGACAGACTTATTGGGCTGGCCCTGCTTTGCTGCAGTCCACCCAAAACCTAACTAAACTAACTAAAAGGAAGAGTGTGCTTGTGTGTGTGTGTGTGTGTGTGTGTGTGTGTGTGTGTGTGTGTGTGTGTGTGTGTGTGTGTGTGTGCGCGTGTGTTGTTACCCAACGCCAGAAAGCACCCTGAAGAAGAGGAAGAAGCCGTAGCCCTGGGCGAACGAAGACAGGAAGGCAAAGACACAGTTTATTTCTAATGCCACAATCAGACAGCGCCGACGGCCAACTTTGTCTGCCAGACCGCCCCACAAGAAGGCTCCCACCATCATGCTCAGAAAGACAGTCAGACCTGCACAGAGGAAGAGAAATAGAGATTGCCTGTAAGGCTCACATCCGTCACATCAAGTAACAAAATGTTTAGATATTCATCAGAATCTGAAGATTAATATTTATTTTGCCTTTCAGCTCAAAACCCTCAAACACTTATAACACAACATTTATAATTAAAAATGTCTTCAGACTTTTCAATCAGGCAGGTCAATGTACAGCAACTCATCCAAATCAGCTTCATGTTATTTCAGAGACAACTTCTAGAGTGTTGTGGTGGTTCAACTGCCCAACATGTCTACCTATTTCTTTTCTTTTTTTCTGTTTTAAATCATCCTTGAACATCCACTCTCCTTTCTTGTCTGTTTAATCTGTCTAATAACTTGTAAATTATATGAAAATAATTAAATAAAAATTAATCTGCATCTCGTGAGCTCAGTTATCACAGCAAGAAAAACTAGAAGCAAACTGGAAGCAACCAAGAGAGTTGAATAAAACCCAGTCAGACATTACTGGGTACGGTACTGACAGCACACATCGAACAGTGAACATGTAGTTATGAATGTGATTCCTTTATGAGTACCTTTATTGTCCCCTCACAGGGGAAATTAGTTTGCAGCCAGGTTACATACAAACCACACAAAACCCTGACCACTGATGGACAGCAACAACAAACAACAGGACGTAGTTTACAGAGTGGTTCTGAAGTACAAGTAGACAATCTGTTAGTGATGTGTGCAAATGAGTACATTGTCATGGGTAGAGCACATTGACACAATTGTCAGGAAAATGGGAAATGAACATCTCCATGGCAAGAAAATGCCTTCCGTATATTCCAGCACACATTCTGGGAAAAGTAGTTACATCTTTAAGTTTAAGCCACCTGGACTATTGCTCACCTGTATGGTCTTCTGCATCAAAAAGTGTACTGAGGAAATTACAAATTGCCCAGAACAGAGCTGCAAGACTATTCTTACACTGCCCCATGAGAACGAACACAGACAGCATGCACCGTAAACTATCATGGTTACCAGTAGAGAAAAGACTCGCCTTAAAGGGACTGTTTGTAACTTCTACACGTATAATTATTGTGGGTCGGTGTCCCATGCGCGCTCGTGTGTGTCTACGCTGTTCAGACAAGACTCCAACACAAACTACATGGAAGCACCAAAACCTCTTGGTTGTATCTAGTGAAGCCCGTCTGTTAAACAGTGTTGGTCGCGGTCGGAGGACGCGGGGGAGACCGTAGCTTTGGTCTCCAGGACCGGAGTCTCTGCTGTTCTCTGCTCCTCTGCCTGCTTGCCTTCACTCACACTCCACGCTCGTTCTCACTCGCTCAGCTCGCTCCACCTCTCACGTGCATGCGCGCACACTCCACACTGCAGAAGAGTTAGTTTAGCTCTGAGAATATCTAGTGGACATTTGTGCAGAAATAACTGCTGCAGCTCCTCCAGACCAACAGAGGTTTCCCGTGTCTTGTGAAGTGACGGGGCTCCGCAGAGAGAAACGTTATCGTCTCCGACCAAAACTCCGGTGTCTCCCCTGTTCCCTCCGGCCGCGGTCGGGAGGCTGAGGCAGGAAAAGCCAACACTAGGATCAGCATTGATTCATGGAGAGACCTTCGTCTGGTCAGCTAACATTACTGCCAAGCAGCTGAAATATAGAGTGATATTGTGCTTTTAGCTGACGTGTGTCTCCTCACTGTTTTGAGCGATGCTCGTTCATGTCTATGTAGAGCGAGCACAAGCGCGAGCGACAGGACGCTGACTTTCGTTGACTTAACGGCCACAGGTGTCGCTGTTAATAAGCAATTTCTGATTCTTACAAACATTCCCTTTAAAGGAAATAATGTGTTTGATATTAATATTTTTGATGGTTCACAAAATTTGCCCCAAACATGTGGACTTCAATCAGACTTTTCCTTCCTTACATGTGTACTTCCAAAAATGGGTTTGGTCCTCAAAACCATCTTAAGGTTTTGGCAGTTTTTTTTCATCTGACAGTCTTTACTGAAAGCACCGTGTTGCCCCGTTTAGAAGCTCAATCTGAAAAGGGCACAAAGGACAAAATTGCAAAGGGAACCCCCCCCCCCCCACCCACACTGTAGGCTATCACTAGACCAAACACATTCAGTCATCTCCTGTTTTTCATCCTCTCATATTTCTCTCAGACAGTCAGGTTGACTATGGTACACTGAGAAAATATGTCACCTGTGTGCAGTCGGCACACTCAGCTCATTTGGCCTTAAAGGTCCCATATTATAAAAAGTGAGATTTTCATGTCTTTTATATTATAAAGCAGGTTTAAGTGCTATATAAATACTGTGAAAGTTTCAAAATGCTGAATCCACAGATTAATACACACAGCCCGTATTCAGAAACTGTGCATTTGAAACAAGCCGTCAGGATTTCTGTCCATTTGTGATGCCACAAATCTACAATATTTAGACAATTTCAAAGTTTTAAACTAAACATTCTAAATGTGTCCCAGTTTATTTCCTGTTGCAGTGTATGTGAATGACGTCAGCTGACAGGAAGTAAACATGGACCCGAGCTGTTGCCTAGCAACGCAATTCCATTGCAATTCCGTTGAAATGCGCTAAAACGTAGCGCTTCAGAAAGAGGGTAAATACAGGTATATTCAGACAGACTGTATGAGGAAAATAAAGTTTTTTAGGTTTCTACTAGAATATTTTTACATACTTTAATGTTTAAAAACCCCAAGTATGATCTGAAAATGAGCATGATATGGGACCTTTAAAATTTCAAGACCTTGATGAGCAGCGTGCTTGTGCCTCCGCCAAGTAGAGATTGGCTTGCTGACGACATTACGCCCCAGTATGCAGATGGCCATGCAACAGGGGAGCACTCACTGTGTGACAAATCATGTTGGGTCTGCACATACTGAACCAAACACACATCATTTTAAATACATAACACTTCAATATGACAACATTCTGTTCCTAGCCCTATAAGGAAAGCTGTATCGATTTTCAACCGTGTCCCTGGAATACGGGGGTGGCGCTGAAATACTGTAGAGCTCTTTCAAGGTCAGGACAAAGAGTATCGATCACTCTGACTATGTCTGCGCTGCTGACTCAAACATAGACACACAGTCTTGTCAAAACATTGCTCTGGACCAAACCGAGGTTATAGGTGTGAGACAGAGGGGTTGATGCGGTTGCGGTTGCAAAGGGGGGACAGAAAGGTTTGGAAAGAGGGTTTGGGTTTTGAAAACACAAAGAAGGACTGCACAGTGCCAGGTGTAATTCAGTTTAGTGTAGCAGATAATGATATGCTGTAGTTTCACCTGGTCACCAGTAGAGGGCAATAGAGGTCACCGCATTAAATTACATTACCTGTCACATGATTTTCAGAAGGCTATTAGAAAATACACACACATATATCACATAAAATGTCAATGACAGCCACACACACACAAACACACTCCTGACCTTTCAGTCTGCTGCCAGCTGAACTGAGTTGTTGCACATAGATACAAAAATGTATAATCAGTTATTATATGTTATTCATATGGGGTGAAAGCAATATGATCCTATCAAATCCTCCAACAGATCAGTTGCTGCAGAACTCAGCTCTCTGCTTCTCTTTTTTGCAGTTTCTCTATTCTCCTTTTTCTCTGCTTCTCTTTGCTGCTCTGATCTCCTTCGTCAGTGTGTGTTCCTGGCCTGGTTGTCTGTGCCCACTTCTGTAGGCCTCCTCCTTGGTCTGACGAAGCTGCCAGAGTTTTGCAGTAAACCTGTCGTATATCAGACTCCTAGCCAGTGTTTCCCAGTGTTTCCCAGTGTTCCCTGCCCTTTTGTCTCCTGTGTTGTCTCCCCCTGTCTGTCTTTGTGTGTGTGAAAGTGCAGGTGGGCGTGGGTTTCCTTCCTCCTCCTCCTCTCTGGCGTTGTGGCTGGCGCACCTGATGAGGATCTTCCAATCAATTCACAGCCTCTGCAGTATATCAACCCTGGGATTCCTTCCATACTCCGCCAGATCGTTCAGTCACCTTTCGTGGTATTGACGTCCTCCGGCCAACTTAACTTTTGGAACTTGTTTTTTGGTGTTACCTGTCGCCTTGACTAATCCTGCCTATTTTTCCTTGTGTTCAAGATTCACCACGTCTGCTTGTCGTCTTTGCCTTACCTGCCTGCCTGTCACTCTCCAGCTACCCCTTCGTAGTAGCTTTATTGAGCTCACAAACATTACCTGTGCTTAACTCTGGAGTTGAGTGGGAATTCGCTCCTCGTGCCCTGCCTGTCCACACTAGGATCAACTCCCCAGGACTGGACACCCCGAGCCCCTTCCACCAGCCCCCTACCCACTCCCAGCATAGGATTAAGATTAATTTTTATTTAATAAATTTACCTTGACTTAATTTGTGTGTTCTGTGTGCTGCATTTTGGGTCTACTCTTGCCAGTTTATAACAAAACCAGGGTTTACTGTTATTGTATGTGCTGAAGGTTTTTGTCGACACACACATGTCCTCACAAAAACTGATGTGAGATGTCACAGGGTCAGTGAGTTCATCCAGGTCTGAAGTAGCAGATTCAAAAACACTCCAGTCTATGCAGTCGAAGCTGGCCTGTAACTCCAGCTTTGCCTCGTTGGTCCATCTCTTCACAGTCTTTACTACAGGCTGAGCAGATTTTAGTTTCTGCCTGCAAGGAGAAGGAGAAGATGAACCGGGCAGTGATCAGAGAGTCCAAAAGCTGCACGGGGGGACAGAGCGATAGGCTTTAATGTAATGTAGCAGTGGTCCAGTGCGTTATTATCCCTGGTGGAGGTCTGTTCTGTTCAAGAACGATTAGCAGGGAGTCTGGGTGATTTTTCTCCAGGCTAGTAATCTGGTCAGCCTCACTAACACAGGCCAAAGGTGGGATGTAAACACCGACCAGAATGAACGAGGAAAACTCCTGCGGTGAATAAAATGGTTTGTAGTTTATGAAAATAGTCTCTAATAGAGGACTGCATGTTTTGTACAACATTGTCACATCTGTACACCAACCTTCGTTTATGTAAAAGCAGATTCCGCCTCCTCTCGTTTCCCCTGATAGTTCTGTTAAGCGGTACGCTCAGAGGAGTTAGAAGCCCGGCAGATAGAGTGAAGTGTCCGGGATGTGCTCACCGAGCCAGGTTTCAGTGAAGCACTGGTTGGCGGATCATCAAAAGTCCATGTTTGCTCTGTTGAGAAGCAGCAGCTCGTCCACCTTGTTGGCCAGAGACCTGACATTCGCCAGATGTATTAACGGGAGTGCAGTTGGAAATCTTCGCTGTCTCAGTTTAATGAGAGCATCAGCTCGTTTCCCTCGTTTGCGTCTCCTGGTAATCCCATAGAGAGCTGCTGCTCCTCCATCTAAAAGCTCTGAAAAACTTTCTGGTTGGATGAGAAAACAGTGGAAAAGTTTGACTAGTTTCTTGTTGGATGTAGCTGAACGTAGCCAGCGAAGGAGAGCAGAAAACAGAATAGAGAAACAAAAACAGAAAAAAATACTAGAGGGCGCAACACCGAGGCTGCCAATCACAGCGCCATCTTGGATGATGTGGCGTTACCACATATTTTGAGTAACAAAAGAAAAATTGTTATTTTTAATTTAGGATTAATCCTATGATTCGTTATTGTTTTGGTTTGCTATTATATCTCAGTCATAGTTACTCAAACCATTAAATGTTTCTAAATGCCATTAATGACAGTGAAGAGTATGGAAATAAGTTGATAAAAGGTCCTAAGTATGAAACAATACGGAGAAGCAACTACATCAGAGCATAGTACCATAAACCCTAAAGTAAAGCTGGGTCTCTCAAATAATAGCCAGCTGGAGCGAGCTATGGGAAACTGAAGCAAGCAAGATCAGCTTTATCATCAGCGCGACATACGACCTTCTTCCATCACCAAAGAATCTGGTATGGCGAGGATCCAACCTGTGCCCTCTGCCCAACTCCAGCGACTCTCAAACACATCATGACAGGTTGCAAGACCAGCCTTTCGCAAGGCAGTTACACCTGGCGGCACAATCAGGTCAGGCATCAGCTCTGGAAGACAAGTGACGGTCGACCAACTCCTTGCCCCCCCTGAGAGCAACCAATCCCCTTAAGGCAACATCATTTGTCCGAAAAGGACAGAAAACCCCCAAACACCCTCCCACCAAGCCAGACACAGGACGCCTATTCATGGCTCGCGACTGGAAGATGTCGGTGGACGTCGGCCAGCAATTCATTTTTCCACCCGAGATTGCTTCCACCAACCTCAGGCCAGACTTGGTACTCTGGTCCCCCTCACTGAAGACTGCTTACATAGTAGAGTTCACAGTTCCATGGGTAAACTTGGTTGAAGAGGCCTACGAACGTAAGAAGCTGCACATAGCTAGCAGCAGAAGCAAAGCAGCGAGGCTGGAACACCAAAGTCTATCCAGTGGAGGTAGGATGAAGAGGATTCGTGGCTTCTTCTACCATCAGATTGCTGAAAGAGCTGGGATGCCACGGTCAGGCTCTGCGGCAGACCATCAGAGCAATCTCAGAAGCGGCTGAAAGAAGCAGCCAGTGGATTGGCTCAAGCGGAATGATCCGGGCAGGGCTCCAAATACCTCCGCATAACCCACTGGAGAACCCCCACCTGTCAGCCTTTCAGCCGTCTACCATTCCCAGCAGCAAGGTGAATTTCACGGGACACTTGGGCACAGTACACAAGCTGAGGATTGATCACCCTGCAGCTGGCTGCCTTTGTGGAGGGTGTATAGTGTTAAAAGGCCGAAACATCTGATGATACAAGGGTACACTACTGATGATGCGTCCTGTGCCCAATTGTCCTGAAATATCACAACCCAGGCAACCCTCCCACAAACTCTGAGAACCCCCACCTGTCAATTGTCAACCACTCCAAACAACGAGGTGAATTTCGTGGAAGTGCTCACTACCTATTGGCACAAGGGACAGATTTTAACACCACGTCCTGTGTTTTTTGATTCAGCCAGAACAAACAAATCAAAGCAAACCGCTAATAAAGGTTGAGGAAAAAACATTGAGGTGGCAGGATTGGAGCTATTTCCATCAATTCAACATGTCACCACTCTACTACTCTCACTTCTCACTAACTAGTTAATGCCAACCACAAATGTTTCACATTAAAAGCCTGGAAAAGGCTTTTAATATTTCACATTGAAGCGGTCTTCAACAGGATTTTTTCTTTTTCATAATCACTACAATGCAAACATTTTTTTCTCTAATTAAAAAAAATGTGTATTGCAAAAATGTTTGAAATGCAAAAATGTGTATTACGCCCTGTTTAGGATACAGCTCTTTTTGTCTGTGTTTAAAAAATCATGGATGTTTTCCTGAAAAATGAACTTGAAGTTTGAAATGGGGCATTATTAGATTTTGGGGGCTTACAATATTCTATGTGCAGACAACCTTTCCTCTTCCTTTGTATGTTGGTTTTGTTCTTCACTTGTATTGGTTGAATGTGTACATCAAAAGTCAAAGTAGACTGAACTGTGAGTAGTATTTCTCTTAAAAAGAAGAACTACAAGCGACAATGGTAGATATGACATGATTGTATTTTTCTACTGATGGAAATAAAGATGTGGAAATGTGCATTATGCTGAATTTATCAAACAACCCTGTCTCCTAGAAATTACATTCATACACTGCTAATTTGTTTCGCCAATTACATTTTAAAAGGAAATGTAGGGACATCACACTCTCTGTTTTACTGTACTCTCTTAGGATACACTACTTGGGAAAATGAGAAATACGAAGATAAAGGCCTGTTGCTACATAAAGTTAAGGTAATTCTGGGAATGTATGGTATTCAGTGGGGAAAAACTGAGATTTTCACCAATTTTCAATTTAGTGACATTGACCCAGAGTTTATGAGTGTTGTCTTGATACCTTATCTGGTAAATGTCACACAAGCCCTAGATCTAAGTGATCATGTCTAGGTTAAAGCACAGATTCCTTCACACAGAGAAACTCTGGCAAACACAGTATAACTTGTGTTTCTATGTCAGAGCCTCAGAAGGAATATAAAGGCAGCTTTGAACTTCTGTTCAGCAACCAGAGAGAATCACACCAAACGCACAACACAAACACAAATCCTCCTCTACAGCACAGACCAGTAAAACAGTTCTCTCACAGACACCTCACAGTAAATCATTAAAGCCCTTACCCAACATTCCTTTCTCTGCATTGGAGAGACACAGATCCTTTTCTGCAGACGGTAAAACAAACGCTACCACGAAGCACTCGACTCCGTCAGCCATCAGAGCCAGGCCCAGCACTATAAAAAGCGTCCACTGGAACTTCCCGTGGCCGCAGTCCTCCATGATGTCCTCGTATTGCTCAGATAGCTCTTCTAGTTCAGAGACTGCGCTGCCGGATGCTCGAGCTTTAGCCCTGGGACACAGAAAGAGAAGGAGAATAGGAAGTCATAAAGATGAAAACAAAATGTTTATCTGACTCCATTCACACTGTTCTGAGTATCTCTAATTGAGATGTCTATTTCTGGTGTTGTTTGTCAGATCAAGGGATTTCAAAACCCATAAAGTGGCAGTAGGCTGTATATTTTTGGCATCATTGGGCAAAAATCCCATAATAACCTTTCAGCATATTGTAATTCAAGTGTTCTGAGAGATAACTAGACTTCTGCTCCTCCTCATGGCTCTGTTTTCAGGCTTTAGAAAATCTAGCCCGTGACAGGAGACCAATCACAGGTCATTTCATTGAGAGAGCGTTCCTATTGGCTGTGCTCCGGTCATGTGACCGGAACTTGGCGTTCCGTCACCAGATTTCACAATGGTGGCGGCGTCACAAACTTTCCCATTTTACAGCTAAACCGTGCACTACAAGATGATTCTGAAAACATTTGAGGAGAGAAATCGGCATTAACATAACAGAATATTGATTCATATTTGATCAGCGCTGCCTAGATTGACCGTTTGGTCGGAGTTAGTGAGTGATTGACAGCCGGCTCTCATAGACAGCAGATGGACAACAGACCTCAGATCAGCTCTGACTGCTTGTTTTCCTCCGGTCTGTGAAATCTTGGAGATGCCGTTAGGAGCACCGGAGGACACAGAGACACATGATTTTTTTCAGGTTACCTGTTTCATGTACCAATGTCACGATATAGCGACCGTTTTATAAAAAAATAAGTTTTTTTTAATCATATTTGCTCCAATCTCGCCTACTGATGCTTTAAATATGAAGAGAATTGGCTCGTGATTGATCAGAAGAATTCCAGGATTGATATCTAATCCTTGTGCAATGCCAAGTCAGGTTGAAAGGACAGAAACTGGAGGGAAGGACAGTTAAACTCTATATTGCATTCAGAGGTTCTTTCAGATTTGGTAAATCTGGGACTGCACTGCCATTTATATTTTTGACACAGTGAAGATAAAAACAAAACCCAAACAAAACAGACTGTTAGGGTTTAGGGTTAACTTTCGCAGTAAGTCTCCACTGCATCAATTTGTTAAGCTGCGAGGTTTTCAGCTGTGTGTCTGCTACTTGCTACTCTGTCAGTTATCAGTAATGTTAGAGCTGTGAGTGTAGCAGTGCAGTGTGTGTACAGTTCCTCTGAGTTTTGCTCAGCTTTTTATTTTATTTTTAATATTTCTTTTGACCGTTCTCATAGCATTAATGGGTCAAAGTGCTTATTGTCGGTTAACGGTTAATTATTAACATCCCTAGTTGACATGTAGTGTAAAGCGCGTTGAGAGGTCGGAAGACTAGAAAGAAGCTATATAAATGCAAGTCCATTTAAAAATAAAAGAGCTCCCTTTCGTTTTTGTTAAATATTTAAAATTCTCATTAATGTTTTCATTTGTCTATAGTATTAATTATTAAAAAAAAATTATAATTGCTCCACCCACCCTGTTTTAAACAAGATGTTGGAGGAGGCTGACGCTTGAGGAATTTGTGATTTAAAAATACCTCATACAATTTTTTGTATATAAACTGGAAAAACAAAGTTTGGAAACTTGTGTTTGGTGGATTATTTCTCTGTTGTTACAATGCTAATGGTCATTGTATTTTACATCGTTGGAAAGCCTGTTTATTTACCTTCACAATGATGTCCAACTTGTAAGGATCATGCATTTGTGGGATGAGCAGCACAGCTGATTATGTGGGGAGCGCCCAAGAAAAATTTGCCAAAATGCTCCATCAATGGTAAACAGTGTGTTCTCCTGTTGGTACTAACTCTTGATTTGAGTTGTTTGGTGGATTGGATGATTGAACTCTCTTTCAGTAACAAGGAACAAACAAGACATATTGGCAATTTTACACTTTATTCATTTAATACAATATGTCAGGAGCCTCAGTAGCAGGTGGAAGATCCATACGCAGCCACAACAGCCTGGCACCTCCTCCTCATGCTGGTCACCAACCTGGTCACATGTTGCTGTGGGATGGCGTTCCATTCCTCAACCAGGATTCGTTGCAGGTCAGCCAGCGTGGTTGTGTTCTAACACGTACAGCACGCCCAAGCTGATCCCACAAGTGTTGAATTGGGTTAAGGTCTGGACTCTTGGCAGGCCGTTCCATTCTCTCTACTCCCACATTGTGGAGGTAGTCTGTGATAACCCTGGCTCTGTGGGGGCGAGCGTTGTTTCTTGGAGGATGAAGTTAGGTCCCAGATTGTGGAGATATGGGATCGCCACTGGCTGTAGAAGCTCATCCCGATATCTCACTGCATTGAGATGGCCTTCAATGATGACAAGCCTTGTTTTGCCAGTGAGGGAGATGCCGCCCCACACCATGACACCGCCCCCACCAAAAGCTGTTACTCCATCGGTGCAACAATCAGCATAGCGTTCTCCACGTCGTCTCCATACTTTGATCCTGTTATCCAACATTCGCAGACAGAACCTGGACTCATCACTGAACATGACATTCCCCCACATGTTCAGGTTCCATTGTCTGTGTTGTCGACACCAGCGCAAACGGGCCTGACGGTGAAGCGCAGTCATTGCAGGCTTCCTGGTAGCCTTATGAGAATACACTGTTTACCATTGGCAGAGCATTTTGGAACATTTTTCTTGGGCGCTCCCCACATAATCAGCTGTGCTGCTCATCCCACACATGCATGATCCTTACAAGTTGGACATCATTGCGAAGGTAAATAAACAGGCTTTCCAACGATGTAAAATACAATGCCCATTAGCATTGTAACAACAGAGAAATAATCCACCTAACACAAGTTTCCGAACTTTGTTTTTCCAGTATATGCTCCTACACCTAATGATACATGATCCTAGCTGCTGAAAACAGCAACATACATAACGGTTCAAGCATCTCGTAAACAAAGCCAAGGCACTGCACTTAACAATTCTCAGAATATGAAAACGGAAGTTGACTTTCGTTAATTGAATACACCACAATGTGTGAGCATCCAGCTGATTACCAATTAGCTCTCAGGGGTTAATGTGACCAATCAGAGATGTGCTCAGATCTAAACCTGAGCTGGTTGAAACACTACAATGTTCCAAACAGACAGAAACTCATCATGGGGCTTTTTGCACTTGTTTTGAGTGTTCTCATTGAACTATCTAAAACATACAGATGATTTGATTCATACTTACAAGTGGACATTAAATGCCCCGTTTCCATAAAAAAAAACAAGTATTTGGTGTGATTTTGTTGTGATGTTCTTATGAAGCACTGACGGACCGGAAAAACTTTGACTTACAAGTCACGTCTCAAAAACTTGAGACTTGACTTGGACTTGGTCCAAAAGACTTAAAAACATATAGTTTGTGCACCCTTGAGCCTTAGCCCCAGCAAGGTTTTTACCAGCCACCTCACATGCTGAAGGGTGTGGGAACTTTCACTGTGGGGTCCAAGCAAATTCATTATTCGTCGGAGGAATGTCTGTTTTTGGTTAAAAAAAGAAAATACTGTTTGGGGAACATAACTGGCTCTCAAGCGCTGCCACCATTTCTGCTGTTGTTGAGTGCGGATGTGAAAGTGTGCTCAAGAAGCTAATCACACCCAGCAGGGATTACCTGTTAGCTTATGATTCAAATCATTAAAATCTGTGATTTTTTGCATTGCAATCAGAAGAAATGCATTATTTAATAGAAATCAGAAACACATGATACTGTACAACCCGGGCCACACTGGGAATGCCAGCAGCGTGTGGCGGCTGCGAAACCTGCATGTCTTCTAGAGATTCAAGGTTTCGCCTATTTTCCCAGTGAAAATTTTCTTTTGTCAGTATATTGACATCATACAAGCAACATTACTACAGTTACTCCATTACTACATCTGTAGAATATGTCACAGACATGAAAAAAGTAGATTATTTTTAACACTTCCTGCTTACATTTCAAAATAAAATCCCTCAAACGTTTTTGTTAACACGAGACTTTCATTCTGAAATGTTCGCAGGACAGTGTTGTAGAAAATGCAGTGATTTGCAGGTCTCCATGGAAAAATAAACTACTGGGTTTTAATTGTGGATTATTACTATTATTTACAAATGAGCACACACTTCTTAACCTTTTTTGTCTAAAATAAATATAAATGACATTCATAATGAAGTGAAATGGCCATTGTGAAAGGCAAACTCTAAGTAGAAAGAAAGGGCTGGCAGCAGCAGAAACGCAGCTGCCGTGGACACCACACGCATGAAATACGCAGCCGTTCAGCGAGGCAGCCGTTCAGAGAGGCAGCCGCCCCGCGCTGCTGACATTCCCGGTGTGGACAAAGCGTTAGTCTCAAGCCTTCTTTTAAACGACCATTGCTGTAATGTTTGCTGGCAGCAGCAGCGCTGCAGCAGAAATGCTGCCATTGTGGACACCACAGGCGTGAGAGATGCAGCAGTTCAGTGAGGCAGACGCCACAAGCTGCCGACGTGCCCAGTCTGGCCCGGCCGTAAGAGTGGAATTTCGTCGAGAAAAACGTAGTACCAAGAGATCTGCAAAGTGGCAGCTCATTATCTGTAGGCCACCCAACCACTAGGTCTTTAGGGTTTCCTGGTCAAAACGTGATCGAAACACAAGGATGTAATGGACAATTATGCAAGTAAAGTTGACGTATTGCA
Organism: Sebastes fasciatus; assembly: GCF_043250625.1. NCBI lineage: Eukaryota > Metazoa > Chordata > Actinopteri > Perciformes > Sebastidae > Sebastes > Sebastes fasciatus. The sequence goes on from NC_133798.1 coordinate 3,166,350, forward strand.
TCACATCAGTCGTTAGTCATGTGACTCGTTGGTATCGTCAGTCCCCTGAATCACGTGAGTCATCAGTCACATGACTCGTTATGTAAGTGAAGTTAACGTCAACCACGACCGTTTCCTTACCCTACCTAAGTGGTTGTGTTGCCTAAACCTCACTTCCTGTGAAGAGTTTATTTTGAAAGGACACTATGCATATAGCGAGCGTATATTGACACGCCGTCCCGGGTCCGTCCAAAAGTAATGTAAAAGGGGTACCCCGTGCGTCGGTCTCTGATGCCGAGGGACACTGACCAAGTGGCGGTATTTGATGAGTTGGAAGTGAGAATGTGTTGGAGCCTCTTCGACACCTTGGTTCTAAACTGCTCCAACTATGACTAAAGAACTTTAGATCCGACATGCCGGATCATCCCTCTCGCTTCTCTGCTTCTCTGCCCTGCCATGCACCAATGTGCTGAAGAAAAGAGACTTTAAATGAAAGAAATCAAATAAATAAATGAATTGGTTAAGATGCCAAATGGCCCCCATCCAGCTACGAAAGAAAGGAGGGGAGAAATGATTCAGCGACTTGCTGCTGCAAGAGAGAGAGAGAGAGAGAGAGAGAAAGGGAGAGAGAGAAAGAGAGAGAGAGAGAGCTCTTCCCTGGTGCTTCTTAAACACTCAACTGATTAACGATGCATTAGTACATTAAACTCAACTGATAAACGTCAAGCCACAAATTGAATTGATAGATATCAGTCACTGAATCTACATGGTCACATTTGATTAATTCCACTTCCTAAATGTTCATTGTTGTATTCTTTGTACTCATTTATTCATTGATTTACCCTTCATTCATTCTATTCATTCCATTGTTCAGTAGTTTAGTCATGTAGTTAGTGAAATAAACACTTCATTTATAAAGAACAAGTTTATTTGATTTGTGTGTGTATATAGAACAACTCAAATCACTGTACTCTATGACAAGAACTCCGTAGCAACCCTGAGATTATGAGAATCAACTGATTAATATAAAATTTTGAAGTTTTCCCTGTTTTTGTTTGAAAATTGGGCGGGGTCCCTAAATTGAGTTTGAGTTCATTTGCATTCATGCTCACAGTCAACAGAATAAAAGTCTAATTCACTTTGATACAATTTTTTAAAATCTATACATGATTGTACGTCAAAATAAAACAACAAACACAAGGCTTTCATCCAGGAGAGCGCTGTTGGTGTCCCGTGTTCACAACTTTCAATTTCATTTTCACCGTACAAACGTAGTAGTTTTAAGCCCAACCATTTCCTAAACCTAACTATAGTGGTTTTGTTGCCTAGTCCTAAAGTGATGCCAAGGGTAACTATAGTGGTTTTGATACCAAAAATAAAGTGACGCCAACGGGCGTGACAAAGCAGCGGTATGTAACGAGGTGGGATGAGAATGTGTAGGAGCTCTATGTCACAGAGGAGGAGGAAGAAGAAGAAGAAGAAGAAGAAGAAGAAGAAGAAGAAGAAGAAGAAGAAGAAGAAGAAGAAGAAGAAGAAGAAGAAGAAGAAGAAGAAGAAGAAGAAGAAGAAGAAGAAGAAGAAGAAGAAGAAGGGGGCTGCTGTGGCTCAGAGGGTAGAGCAGGTCCCCAACCAATCGGAAGGTCAGTGGTTAGATCCCCGGCTGCTCCGGTCCAAGTCGGTGTGTCCTTGAGCAAAACACTTAACCCCAAATTGCTCGTGAAGGCATAGCCATCAGTGATCCATGTCATTCATTGTTGTAGCTATGGCACCGTCACTTCCTCTGTCTAATGCATTGTGTAATATTTTTATATTTCAAGAGTGAACACACTACATATTCAAAACCTGCTTATAATCAGTACATCTGCAGCTATACTGTTGCACATTTTCAAAGAAAGAACCAATCAGCCGTGTCTCACCGTGCAGCTCTCTGTGCAGCCTTCACCTCGTCAGGATGTGGTATCCCTTGATATTCTCCTTCGTACATCTGATCCTCTTCATCGTGTCCTTCGGTCACATCGCTTGCTGCGTCCTCTTCCTGGGGAGGGTAATCATATCCATCCTGGCCACCGCCTTCTCCATAGCTCCCATAGCTGTCACCTGCTCCTTGCTGGTATGTGTTGTTTTGGTAGGGGTCGGCCATCTTGGCTTACTAGGCCTGCTAGGCTAATAGCTAGTTTTACAGCAAGTAGAAGGCTTTTGTTTAGGCTTGTTAGTTATGTCTAGTCTGGAGAAATAACAATAAGTGATTGAGATAAACTTGCAGTTTGATCTTTTAGTTAAGCATGATGAGTTAATTTGCCTAAAAATGCAAATTACTGGCTTTTAAAGTTCTAGTGAATAATGGTGTTAACATCTAACATCACAAATGCACACTTTGCAGTGCAGTGCAGCTTATTCAGTCAAGATTTGCTAGATAAGAGCGGCTTTTTAAACAATAATTAGCTCAACATGGAATGTATCTGTGTGTTAATGTGTGTCTGTCTCAGGTCCTGGTTTTAGTTGTTGTGATGGTGCTGGGGACTCCAGAGTCCTGTCAGATCCTGTCTTCAATTTTCACTCCTGAAAACAGAAAAAATTCAGGTTTATTAAGATAAATTAGTTTTCATTGCAAATAGTTGCATACACGTAGACACTTGCAACATTGAAGACTTCAATAAATGAATGCTGTCTGCCACCTTTATGTCCCATTCTTTAATGTGCTTAACTCCCACGTATTTCTCCTCAGTTCAACTTGACCTTGATGGCAGACTGTTGCTGTACATTTCATATGTTCATCCACAAGAGAAACCAAAGGTGTTTGTTTCCCCACAATCACAAAGATGTTTATGGGGAATTTTAAAGGAAAATTTGCTGCACGGTCAAGTTAAAGTTACAAATGTTTTTGCCCCGCTCAGTCCTGGTTCTGGTTCTCTCGTGCCTCCCTTCCCTCCAGCGGGCCCAACAACACAGCCTGGGCCTCCAGCAGTGTGGTGTCAGTGTTGGGTCCCAGCGGGGCCGCCAACCAGCGGGATATTGTAACTCAATAATTCCCACCTCGTATGGTTTGCTCAGAACAATTGGCTTTGTTATTTTGTCCTGTAGCGCCATATCTTATTATTAGGGTATATCTGTAATGATGCAGTACTAGGTAGAGTAACATAAAAAACGTTCTTCTCTATCGTTCTGACATTGATATGCCTCAATTCAAAAGTGAAGCGTATGAGGATAGCCCACACCTTTTATGGAGCAGCAATAATCTGCATACCGGGACGAGGTGGAGCAGCTGTCAGTGTGGTGCTCAGAAAACAACCTGGTCCTGAACACTACCAAGACCAAGGAGCTGATCGTAGACTTTAGGAGGAAACAGACGGACATTCAGCCCCTGTCCATCGGCGGGGACTGTGTGGAGAGGGTCTCAGACTTCCGCATTCTAGGCGTTCACATAGAGGATGACCTCACCTGGAGTGTCAACACCACAGAATTCACCAAGAAGGCACAGCAGAGACTGTACTTCCTGAGTGTTCTCAGGAATAACCACCTCACACAAAAACTGCTTGTGTCCTTTTATCGTTGCTCCGTAGAGAGCATGCTGACATACTGCATCTGTGTTTAGTTCTCCAGCTGCACAGCTGCAGACAGGAAAGAGCTCCAAAGGGGTCGTCACCACAGTCCAAAAGATTATCGGCTGCCCTCTCCCCTCCCTGGAACATCTGTACAGTTCCCGCTGTTTCAGGGAAGCACAGAATATTGTCAGGGACTCATCTCACCCCGGACATTCTCTCTTTGAACTGCTGCCCCCAGGCAGACGTTCCAGGACATTGAAAGCACGGACAAACAGATTAAAGAACAGTTTTCATGCCAGAGCCATAACTGCACTAAACACAGCAAAAACTTGCAAATATTCACTGTGCAATAATGATATGAGTTGTGCAATACCTGTAGAATGTGAATGTCTTGTGTGTGGTATATGTGTTTTTATTAATATTTATTTTTATATAGTTTTAGAGGCATGTTATTGTTTGTGTTTCTTGCACTTTTTAAGGATTGCATTTAAATTTCGTTGTACTTGTACAATGACAATAAAGATATATTCTATTCTATTCTAATGTCTTTTTCAGAGAGCCATGAGTTACATTTTCCAGGCCATACCGACCATTTTTACAAGGACCAGACTTTTATGCTGTGATTTTTTTCTGATCAATATTTTCTCTATTTTAAACACTTTATTTTTATATCGATGATTACTAATTGTAATTCTGGCTCATAAAACGTACCTTTCAACACCTCACCACCACAATCCGCTAGTCTATACACACTTGGATCTCTGGCTATGTGTTCCGTTATTGTAAAATACTCATCTGTGTATGTCTGTTGATAACCTTTTCTAAAAACACCCCTGAGTTTCGAAATTCTCACTGTATTCCCGACACAAAATTTAAAGCCATTTTTTGAGGTTTCAGCTTGTTCAAGTTGTTAAAGACAAGACAAGTCTTCTCCTTGTCTTTCTTTACAGCAGCGGGAGGCATCTTTATTGACCTATGATGAGACTTGTTATAGGCATCAACAGGGTCCTGGATTATGTCGACATATCGACGTGACGCTTGTTAAATATCTCCACGTCTTGAATGTTCTGTTAAAGCGCTCCGCCACGCTAGCCTTAGTCTCATTTGCTGTTAAAAACTGTTTGATTTTATACTGGCTCAATACTTGTTGAAACTGTTTGTTATAAAACTCCGTACCTTTGTCCGTTTGGAGTCTTGCTGGCACCCTACCCTGGCTCAGGATGTTTTTACAAAGCATTTGTGACAACCCCCGCTGATTTGATTTGAAGACATCTGACCCTCGCAAATTTAGAAAATACATCAACACATGTTAACAGGTATCGTGCATTATCGTTTTCTGCAGAATATTCACAAACATCAACTAGATCAATCTGGAACTGTTTGTCGATACCACTAACTAAAACCCTATTCCTCGGAAAATGTTTAGCAGCCTTGGCGTGTAGAATATACACATCTTGGCCCAATAAAAAACGTTTTAACCTCCGGTAGCGCAGGTGTCGCGCCTATACAATAGGGTTTATACACACGACCAAGACCCCCAGGATGGGCAGGGTCATGAGCGCGACTGACCGCGGCTGAACAGTACTGTGGATGGCCGCAGCCATGCCACTGTGATTGAGAGTTTTCAAAAGACACACCAAAACGTCTTGTTATCTCTCCTGTGCGGGATTCAGAGAGAGATCTGCATTCCTCTCTTTCCCACTTCCGTGTCAGTGTGCATAACACCAGTGCCATCTATGACAGCTGACAGCCAATCAGAGGGCCGGCTACATCCCACGTGGATAATTTGCATTGATTTGCCTTGTTTGAATTCGTTCGAGGACCGTGAGGGTCATGGAAATGCTAAATGCAGAGGCTAAATGGAGAAGCTAAATGACTCAGCAAATCCAATAGCTAACACATTCAGCAAATGCAGCAAGGAAAAGCTAATGCAAATAGGAAAAAAGTTGCCCTTTTAAATGCCTGATTAAAACCAGTATTCTTAATTGTATTTGTGAATCCAGTTATTTATTTCTCTTTTTAAACTGCATTTTCAAATACAATTTTAAATTCCGCTATTTATTTATGAATTCATTAATGTATTTCTAAATGATGTACTTATTAACTGTTTTATGGTGTTTTTGTAATTCCCTTTTTAATTTGAACTATTTATTGATGGATTCATATTTCACTTGTAAATTATATTCATAATTCATCTTTTTATTGGCCATTAAAATGTCAAATAATGAAATACTTTGTAATTTTAGTCCATTTACTCATAGATTAATAAATTAATTTGTAAACACATTTATTAATGCCTATTTTTATTGTACAATTAGTTATTAGTCAATGAAATGCTCTAATCCTCCATCGGCTGTAGTTGCAGTACCACACCATTGAAGGCTACCTACTTAATTCAATCATGTACCATTTGAAAGGTAAGGATTTCCCACTGCTTATCAGCTACAAAAACAGATTACTGTGCCACATAAAGAAGTGGCCTGTCTGGTTTTGTGGTTTCCTCTCTCTCTGAGGCTCTTGATGAAGGCAGACCATTTCTCCATTAGGCTAACAGCAGTAACCCATTAGTGGTTGGAGTGATGGCCACTGGATTTATTGCTCCACTTTGTTCCCACTGCTTTATTCAACTGTTGCTTTGTCAATCCCCCTCTGTTGTACTGGTTAACTACTACTGCAGGTTACTTTCACAGCAAGATATGTACTTTTATACACAAAATACAACTCAGAAACGAAATCTTCATGATCAATTAGGGTGGTTTTCACAGACAGGACTTAGAGGAGAAGGCCTTGATGTGTACTATTTACACTAGAACATTTAAGTAGCTTTCATGAATGTGACTTGAATTTGGGTTAATTGAAGACTTCGGAGTCCTGGAGCAAAGTGAGGGAGACTAAATCAGAACACCTGGCTTAAGCCTTGTTAGGTTAATTGGAGCACATGCTTTTGATCTGTGGTGCTCTTAAAAACCAGGAATGGAATAAAAAACACCGTCACTGGTGTTAATCTGGAGACAAACCATTGAGTAAGCGAAAGTAGTAATACTGCTACTGAGCAAAAGAAAAAGTGGTTGGGCTGCAATTTGCCGTGAATTCAATGCAAATGAAAATGTAACTACACAAACAGTACAACAACTTCAGTTTTATTATCATATATATAAATATAATATATTTCATATTTCTCATATTCATGTTTTTGGTGACATGAAAATTAAACTGGCTTTAATAAGCATGAAGCAGAGATCAGAAGAGAGAGATTTACGACTGATAGTGGACCACCAAATAAAAACAAGACTGGTGAAATGAGTGAGGTTTTGTCTGGAAAAGTAGAACCTCCGGATAGTAGAGCACATGATGACCATTTGGACGGTTCAGATGACGACCTGAGCATAAATGGTAAATAAACCAAAGGGTTGGAAGAGCCAGTGCACAGTGAGGTAATAATGGATTACGGCCGCTGCTAGCACCATAAATTTTGCGTTATTTGCAACAACTATCTGCCTTAAGGTCTGATTCCCAAAAGATATTGCACTGATGATATTACGCTGAGCGCAGTTTCCCCTTTTTTTAACGTCAGATAGCAATTATCCAATGTTGCCTTTGTGCAAAGAACACAGTTGGTAGACTGATGGCAGAGAGAAAAAGCTGTAAGTCCTGACCACCGAGGTGCAGAGACATTCCTCAAAGATTCAGGCAAGGAATTGAAAACGTGACAGAGAGAAACCCTATTTAGAATTTAATATCCTGTCCGTCAGTGCTGTTGGTGTTTTCAAACACACAACTTCCGACTGTAAGATAATAATAATAATAATAATAATAATAGTTTTTAATTTATTGAGCACTTTTCAAGCCATAAGCACAAAGTGCTGTCCAAGATGAGGAAATTAAAAAACATAAGCAACACTAGAATGGCACTCGGAGAGCGCTGACCTCCGCCAACGCGTGACATTAAAAACAGATCACAGCTCACAGCTGGCAGTAACGTGAGGCGGTCAGCTTATTATTAACACGGTGTGTTTCCGTGTAACGTATCGGCGGATGCCTCTGTCATTCAGCAGCCTTGTTATGTCTGTATAACGTTACACTACGTTGTCTCTCATCCCGTCATCTATTGCTTTTTTTCTTTCTCACCGCGGATGGCCAGCAGCTCCCGCACACACATCCACACACGTATCTCTCTGCTCTCAGAAGGAGGAAGGAGGCGGGGTCATGCGTCATCAATGCGTCATCAGTTTCACTGCGCATGTGTTATACCCTGTCGTTGTAATGCTCCGGCTGATTGGAATCCGTAAAAGAATTCCTGAATCCGGATCATGATCCGGATCACCACCAAAATCGAATGGATTGTTCATTGTGCCACACCCCACCCCTCCAAAAAATCAAAGTCATTCAAATCCATTTCAAACTTTTGGAGTAATCCTGCTAACAGATAGACAGACAAACAGACCAACGCAGGTGAAAACATAACCTCCTTCTTAGGCCTTTGGCCTTGGCGGAGGTAATTAGGGACAATTGTAAGAGGTAAATTACTTATTAAAGAAGATGGCATGATTTGAAGTACGTGACTCCTCTTATAAATGCGTTTCAGTTACCACCAACTCTATGAAGAGGCTAATAATTTCACTGTAACTGCATGTAGCTATTAGCGCTGATCTTTGTGAATTGGACTGTTTTTGCAATGAGGTTCATTTGCATAGAAAGGGGCCAAATTTTGCATGAAATGTCAAATGCATATTACCTAATTTAAATATGTGTAAATAACACAAGAGAACCAAGACAGAGAAGTTAGGGGTGCAGTTCACCCTTTGTGGTGCTTTGAGAATTACACAGTTTATTTTTGTCTTATTTGTTCAGGTGCTGCACAATCCTTTGCCCCCGAGTATGTACCCTCCACATCTGCCACAGCATCTCTGAGAGAAGATCAACTGACACGTCACCACGTGGCTTCATTGTGATTTCCGGCCACCGTGAACAAAATATCTAAAGAATAAATGTTTTGTCATTTGGATATTCATGAGTACGAGTATTTTTTTTTTTTTATCACCACAAACTACATTTTAAAACAGTCTTGGTTTAGTCACATTTACGTTTGCTGAACACTATTTTAATGTTGTACAGAACAAACATCAGTCCTAGTGTAGCTCTAGAGTCGCTCTAATCCTACCTCTTGCAATCGACTATTTTAAGAAAAATCTCGGCAAGTCACTTTGACTTCAAACAGCTCAAACAAGCATTTTAGACTGGGACACCGGTGTAACTGATGAAATAAATGATGGTCCCATTTTATTTAGTGTGTCACAGCCATTCCAGTGAGCCAGCATGCTCAATAGGCTACCAGGGCCATAATCAACTTTATAATTACACCTGTGTTTACCCTGCAATGACATGTCAACATGGCTGCTGTGAAAAACAAAATATACAATAACTCTTTGGGGTTCTCTCCCATTTGATTGAGATGAAACCTCCTCTTAGGTGCTCACAGTTACAGCAGCAAAACAGCAAAACCGAGTCTCCAAAAAACAGGGCTAAGATGAGAATAAAAATGCTTTCAGTATCTCTTTTTGTAATATGCTGTTTATCTATGGGAGTGCATATCATTTGAATAATAATAATAATAATTTCAATAATGTCATGGTCTTTTTCTTGTTATTTTCTGTTTGAAGAACCAATAACGACCAAAAAACAGACTGGGAGCGAAAAAAAAACCAGAATGAGATAGAGAGATGAAAAAAAAGCAGAAAGAATGGAAGAAAGTGTGATATGACTCAGCAGTGGTGAATCATTTTATTGACAGCTGAATGGTAATGAGCGGCGGTGCAGCCATAGGTTGTTTTGTTACTGATAGCTGGCCAGCAGGAAATGAAAATCTGGACAGACCGAGTTAGTCTGTCCCACATCGGTCCATCTCTATCACATGACTGACCCAGCTTTATCCGCCTGCACTGACTGTCGCTCTCCTAATAAAGCACATAATTAATGTGATAGCAGAGTCAGCAGTGTGTCTGCAGGTTTCAGCAGGTTGAATTGAAGCTTTTTCTTCACTCAGAATGCCACGTTGCTGTGGGATGGCGTTCCATTCCTCAACCAGGATTGGTTGCAGGTCAGCCAGCGTGGTTGTGTCGGTCACTCTAACACGTACAGCACGCCCAAGCTGATCCCACAAGTGTTGAATTGGGTTGAGGTGTGGACTCTCGGCAGGCCGTTCCATTCTCTCTACTCCCACATTGTGGAGGTAGTCTGTGATAACCCTTCCTCTGTGGGGGCGAGCGTTGTTTCTTGGAGGATGAAGTTAGGTGCCAGATTGTGGAGATATGGGATCGCCACTGGCTGCAGAATCTCATCCCGATATCTCCCTGCATTGAGATGGCCTTCAATGATGACAAGCCTTGTTTTGCCTGTGAGGGAGATGCCGACCACCAAAAGCTGTTACTCGATCGGTGCAACAATCAGCATAGCATTCTCCGCGTCGTCTCCATACTTTGACCCTGCCATCCGACTTTGGCAGACAGATCCTGGACTCATCACTGAACATGACATTCCCCCACATGTTCAGGTTCCATTGTCTGTGTTGTCGACACCAGCGCCAACGGGCCTGACGGTGAAGGGCAGTCATTGCAGGCTTCCTGGTAGCCTTTTGAGAATACACTGTTTACCATTGGCAGAGCATTTTGGAACATTTTTCTTGGGCGCTCCCCACATAATCAGCTGTGCTGCTCATCCCACAAATGCATCATCCTTACAAGTTGGACATCATTACGAAGGTAAATAAACAGGCTTTCCAACGATGTAAAATACAATGACCATTAACATTGATACAACAGAGAAATATTCCACCAAACACAAGTTTCTGAACTTTGTTTTTCCAGTTTATAAAGAGAACTGGATACAGCGTTGGAGGCGGGCTCTCGTTCATTTCTATGAAAGTTGCTCAGTGGCGCGTGAAGCCAAAATTGCACGACTGCCGATTATCAAATAACCCAGATCTTCTGCACTGCTTCTGCATCCTTTAACTCCTCCTCCCAGCCCTCGGTCCAACCACTCAGTCTGGGTCTCATTCACATGAACAGAGGAAGGGAAATAACCCTGGATTCAGCTATTAGTGCATTTTACAACTTTCAAACCATTATTCACCACTATTCAAGTGTACATACTGGGAAGTTGATTTACTTCACAATGTTTTACAGACGTCTCTTTCCCAATGTAAGTCTATGGGAAAAAAGTATTTTGGGGTAAAATGGCGTCACGTGACAGACACGGAAGTTGTAATTCCACCATTTGGCCTATACTGTATGAAAATTGGCTTCAAAGTAATAACTTATTACATTATGCACAAAAGTGTTATGTTATGCACTCATGGTTTTCTTACATTTTGTGCAATCAATAATATTAATTTAAAAACATAAAATGTACTCTTTTGATCTCTATGAGGTTTTTCCAGTTCATAAAGGGAAGGGTGTGGTGGTTGGGTTGTTTAATTGATGTTTGTATGTCTCAAAGCCTTGATTGCAGTAGTTAAAGTGGTGAATTTTAATTGAATTGTTTATAACAATGGTTGGTTATCTGTATTGAAGCATATAACTGTTCTTTTATGGTCTGTAAACTGAAACGGATGTATTGTTGAGGTAAAGTTGGGTGTAAAGGTGTAAAATCCAGACAGCTTTGACATGCAGCTAATGTTCACTGACTCCAGATGTTGACAGCTGGTCTGATATATAGTGGGCGAGTACAGCCTACTTCTCCTTTTACTTTTCAAAATGATGATTCACTGTCTTCAATATTAATAATAATAATAATATGTATTAATTATGAATGCTTAAAATAGTAGTATTAATAATATTAATTCTTAATTACTATTGATAATTAACTTTGATTCATTGGTAAAATAAATGAGCATGAACAATAAGCTGACAAAGGAGTTATTTATTTACTTAAGGTTCACACACACCCACACACACACACACACACACAAATGTGCCTGGTTATAACATTTGCAGGTGCAGCTTGTCCATGAATATTAGATGAAACTTTGGTTTCCTCCAGGCTAGCAGCTAGCTCTCTGGATTCAGTCTGTTCTCTCTCTATCAGTATCTGTGAAGTTTGCAAAAACAGTACACATAACACTTTATCATAGCAGCATCCTATAAATCGGTCCACTTTCTAAACGCTTATCCAGGTCAGGGTGACCGCAACATCCTTCAATCTGGTGGGTTTTCCATTAGTGACAAAATCCTGGATCTCTTGGTAGATGTAGTCCTACTGTCCCTGTCATTTCTGCCCAGAACATTGTCAAACAGATGCCTATAGGCAGGGTCTGAAATTAACTTTTTTCACTTCTCTGCCACTCAGAAATTGTATCTGCCACTTTTGAAATCTCTGCGCTAAGTGAAGGAATAACATATTAGATCTGATGTCATTCAATGTTCGATATATTTTACATAAAAAACATTATAGACATGGTAAATTACAGTGTTCAAATTACACCGTCGCTTCTGGGGGAGCCCTATTTTTTGAGCATGGTAGGGTACTGTACACAGTACTGTGCTGTGTTATTGTCATCTAGAGTGGTTATTTGCATAAAACGCACAATTCAAATGATTATGACTCTTTAAATATTTGCTTTGATTAAAAAAAATCTTGGCAAGTTGTTATGAAGTTAAACAGGTCATATTACCTCTCTATTGTTTATTTTATATTGATGTGAAAACATCTCCTTCAAACAACTGGATTTATTCAAGTTTCTCGCCAAAAACTTAATTTTACGAGATTACTTTTGAATACATCATGATGACGTAGTTTACCTTCACCCAATTGTCATTTTGCTGAGCAGACTGTGAACGCCTCATAATAATAACTCAATGGCACCTCCGTTAATGTTAGTAGCTCCGCTATTTATCCAAGCAGGACTGTGCTGCTAACGGCTGCTAACAGCTAACGTTACGAACACTCATCCTGCTGATTTCAACACAGATTTATCAGGGAAAAATAGGGTGGTTTAGTAGCGCCATGCTGTTCAGCACTTTTTTTTCTGATGATACATGATATAGCGTGTGTACGTGTCATTGTGCAGTGTAACTGTTGGAGCATCAATAAGAGAAACCGATACACGGTGGCATGAGATGCCAAGAAAGCGGACAACTACGGTTCTCTATTCAACTAGCGTTTTCCCTGCCTGCCAAAGTGGCGGATGTCCTGATGATTTCACCCGCCCCTGCCAACAATTTACTCGCATTTGGCGGATGGCGGGTGCTAATTTCAGACCCTGCCAGTAGGGCATCCTTGATTGACTGGATCGCCTTGATGCAAAGAAGCAGCAGCTCCAGAAGAAGATCCTCCCATATTGCAGAGTTCCTCACTCTATCACAAAAATTCAGCTATCTCAGCTACTTATACATGACCATGTTACCAGTCGCCAATGTTGGAGTGATATCAACCTGTTAATCAAGACCCATGATGCTTTATGACTTAGCTTTCTTTTCACCACCAACGTCTGGTACAACACTGAGATTACGTCAGGTAGTGCATCCAAACCTTTGGTCCATCACACTATCCTCACTTTTGGCCTCGAACTCAGAGATGAAGCAATACAAAGTGTACAACGCAAAGTTTAGTGAAGCCAGATGAGCGACATTGTCTGCCAACAGTAGAGATGCCAATCAAATGTCACACTTTTCAGACCCTAACTGTGCCTTGATATCCAGCCCATCAATGTGATCAACAACATTTTAATGGATTTAAATGATACTCTCCACACATGTTTTAAAACATATGAAAAATAATCTCCTTTGATATTATTTATTTTCTGTGTGATATGAGTTTTCCACATTGTTCTCCCTCATTCAAAAATCCAAGTTAAGTCGTTTACAGCAGTGTTTCCCAGTTATTATTTTTATTATTATTATTAGATATTTTTTCTGGGGACCCACTTTTTAAAAAGGACATATTATTGCAAACTGTGATAATAACAAATTTGTGTGTAAATGAACATTGCTAACAAGTTTTACTGACATGTCCACTTCAGCTCATATTATCATGAATAGGTAAACCAGACATTTTGAAGAGATGTATATTTGATAAATCAAATTAAGTTTACGCATGTGTTATTGCTGGCAAATGTTCGCTAAAGAAACACTGTTAAACACTAACTGTTACTGTACATGTTTCAGTTGTCTGACGATAGAAACTGAAAAATAATGAAATGAAAGCAGCTAAACAGTGACTGTGCGACCTAAATTTAAACACAGCATAGGTGATGACGGAGAGCAGGAGAGGATTGAATAGAGGTTTATCCTGCTGAGACTGTCTGTCTTTATTTAGCTGTTTTTTTCCCTCTAATTAGGCATTTTCACTGTGGTCAGAGACTTGAAAACACGTAGTGTTAAGCCTCGGACACACCAGGAACGTCAGGAGTGCATGGCGGCTGTGTGGCATGGTGGCTGCGTGATTCACGCATCGGGCGTTCACACCAGCTGCATTTCACCTGCGTGTCTACTGTGTTTCTGTTGCTGCAGCTGCTGCTGTCAGCTCTTTCTTTCTACATAGAGTTTGCCTTTTAGTGGCCATTTCATTTCATTGTAAATATCATTTATATTTATTTTAAACAGAGAAAGGTTAAGAAACGTGTGGTAATTTGTAAATAATAGTAATAATCGACAATTAAAACTCTGTACTATATTCATTCATGGAGCTCTCCAAGTCACTGCATGTTCTATAACAGTGGTTCTCAAACTTTTTTCACCAAGTACCACCTCAGAAAATATTTGTCTCTCCAAGTACCACCATTATGACCGATGTTAAAATACAGTAGCGTAGGCCTACCATATTAAGCAATGCACAGTTCACGCAGGAGGCAAATTTATTCCTAATAAGAATATTACTTATTGTTGACTTTTGTCAAAGCAGTAGCACTAGAACTGGCACTTAAACTCTTCCACACAACTCTCATACTACGCATGAACAGCCTCTCACACTAGACCTGCACCATATGAGGAACATCTGACATGTGCGATAACATTGTTGATTATTACGATGATGATGTGACTTGTGATAAATAAACAAATATTGAAGTGTGCATATTAGCTATACATATACTGTATTTAAAATATAACTAGACTAAATGTTGTTTCTAGAGCAGCAACAGTAATGTTTACAACAGCAGAGTCACCATATAAACTCCTTAATATCTCACTGGAAACAATCTAAAATGTTAATAAAATAAATTATTTAAATTAATTATTATTATTTAAGTGAAGTTTATAAAGACTGAAGAACACAGACATCAGTCAGTATCAGTCCTTCCTCTGTCCTCTGTCCTCCTGTCCTCTGTCCTCCTCCCTCTGCTGCAGTAACATTAGGTTTGATAGAGGGAAGAGGGGCTGTTTGCATTCAGCCAGCTGATGAGTTTACAGGTAAGATATGTTACAAACTAACCTAAACAGTCCGACTACACAGCCTACTGCCAGCTTTAGTTTTAGCTTGTGTGGCCGAGGGTTTATGATACTTTATGAAGATAATAAATTAATAACAAAGAGGCTCAATCTGCAGCGCATCACCGCTTCACACCTTCCGTTCCTTCACAATAAACTCCCCGGACACTGAACACTGGATCACAGCTCACTAGAGGGAACTAAAGTCAGTCACAACTCAACTAAATAACTTACACGTGTTTACAGTAAGCTGTTAACCGCCGAGCTAACCATGCCTGTCTAAAGCGGCAGAGGAGAGACTGCAGACAGAGCAGATTGAAAAGTTGCTTTCCTCCATGCTACATAATGATGCTGATGTTTTTTCAAGTCTGTCCGCAAGACGACAATCAAACAGCTTTTAAAATGCTTGTTTTCTGAATGGAGTTTGGATCGATCAGTGCCAGGCTATGCTAACATTGTAGCTGCTCCATTAACACTCCATCTAGGAATAAATACGGCAGCAACAACGTCAGTGATGACATAAACTTTAGGGAAGTATGTATATATTGTTACACACCACTTATATGATGAATGCTTTTGATACACATGCTTTAATAAAAAACTGAAATACTGTTAACCTTGCATACTGTCTGTCATGCTAATACCTTTTCACCTTGTATAAAATGTATAATATACTGACTAGTAAATGTTACCATTTACTATTACTGAATGTCATTTGTTTATAAGTGAGATATAGAAGATATAAGTGGAAAAAAAATTTCACAAAACATCATAGACATGACCACCGTCTAGCCACAAATTCACATACTGACCATATACGGTCCAGACATATACTCCGTTTGACCGAGTCTTGTTATGTATTATAGCGCTGCTGTGCCTCTCTATGGCATTGTGATGGCGACAGCTAAAAGCACTACAGCCAGCACTACGCACACTACGGCAGAATGGCACTGGAGGACATCAGTCATAAGCCTGGATCCATAGATGTACAACATCATGGGAGCTGTATTGTACAGTCTTGCCTGTACTTTTGCTACTGTAATTCATTGTGTTTATATATTACTGTGTTGTTACTTATAGCTGTTGTGCTATTATTATGGTTGCTGTGCATCTCTCTCTCTCTCTCTCTCTCTCTCTCTCTCTCTCTCTCTCTCTCTCTCTCTCTACCCAATCTGTCGAGGCAGATGGCCGCCCATCCAGAGCCTGGTTCTGCCCAAGGTTTCTATCCATTAAAAGGAAGTTTTTCTTGCCACTGTTGCATCTCTTGTTGGGTCTCTAAACTATGGTGTACGGTCTAGACCTGCTCTATATATAAAGCGTCTCGAGATAACTTCTGTTGTGAATTGACGCTATATACAAATAAATGTAATTTAATTTAATTTAATTTAATTTAATTTAATTTAAATTAGTTTTGTATAAATGTAATTTCTATGAGATGGGGATGGCAATGTATAGCTGTTTCCATAGGTCAAGATCCCCTCCCCCCAAGGTCAATCCAAACATTACAGTCAGGAAACACTACGGAAAACACAATACACAACTCTAGACAACACTCCACATGCCTGTGAACTGAGAGGAGTGGAGTGGAGATGCATATCATACTTTAACAGAGAAGCCACACCTCTTATTTGACAAGAAGTCTGTTTTCATGACGACCTTTTCATTTTATTGATTTTGGAAAGAAACTGATGTGATAAACTGTGTGAGCAGAAAGAGCCCTGCTCAGACCCATGATGGATGTGAGGAGAGGAAGCTGGAGAGAAGGCTACAGAGTCAGCCCAGTCATTTAGACAAAATTAATAATGCATCGCGTTCTATCTACAGCAGGAAGAGACCTCATGCAAACACACACACACACACACACACACACGCACACACACTTTAGGTACAGTGCAGTCTACTGTATCAAATCGCAGCAGAAGTAAGCTGCACTCTGGTACAGCAGCATCATCAAATATGAGCTATCAGCTGGATTTAAAGGACCATGCCGTTCTTTTTCGATGTTTACCACAAATCCTCCATTTTGCTGTTTTATTTATCTATGAAATTCAGTTTGCAGGTAGTAATCCCTCACACTGAACATGTCTGCTTTCATTTTTGTCAGTTATAGGCCTACTGTTTTTGTATTGACATACCGGTGTAAGTTATTTTAAAGGTCTCTACTGCTTTACCATGCAACTGTGATCAAGCCAGAAAAGGACTCGACCAGGTCTGGTTTCAGGCCAAATTATTGAAAACGTCACCATGAGACTCTACCAAAGAATACACTCTTCATTGAATAGACTCAAATTCTCACTTTATTTCTCAGTGGGTTCCCCTTCAGCACCGGTAAGCCCCAAAATGGAGACAGAGATGTGAGCTGTTAATAAGTCAAAGGACAATTTATTTTGAGACTGTAAAAATGTTTAAAAATATTAACATACAAATGCAATGTGGAGTGGCAATCTCAACCCTTACGGGTAATGACAACTGGTTATGTTTGTCACAAATATTCTAATATGAAGCCAACAAGCCAACCAATACGAGGGTACCGTGGCTGCCTGAAACACTCTCACAGTCAGTCTGTACTTTGCAGGGAAGATATCAAAGTTACCCAGGATGGCGCCGTGATTGGCAGCCTCGGTGTTGCGCCCTCTAGTATTTTTGCTCTCCCTCTCTGGTTACGTTCACCAGGGAGGAACTTTTGAACATCCGACAAGAAACTTGTTAAACTTTTCCACCGTTTTTCATCCAACCGGAAAGTTTTACAGAGCTTTTAGGTGGAGGAGCAGCAGCTCTCTATGGGATTACCAGGAGACGCAAACGAAGGAAACGAGCTGCTGCGCTTGTTAAACTGAGACAGCAAATACAGACTTTTGATGATCCGCCGACCTGTGCTTCCCTGAAACCTGGCTCGGTGAGCACATCCCGGACGTTTCACTCCATCTGCCGTACCGCTTAACGGAACTATCGGGGAAAACGAGAGGAGGCGGAATCTGCTTTTACATATACAAAGGTTGGTGAACAGATGTGACAGTGTTGAAGAAAACATGCAGTCCTCACTTAGAGACTATTTTCATAAACTGCAAAACATTTTATTCACCGCAGGAGTATTTCTCGTTCATTCTGGTCGGTGTTTACATCCCAACTTTGGCCTGTGTTAGTGAGGCGTTACAACACCTGGCTGACCAGATTACTAGCCTGGAGAAAAATCATCCAGACTCCCTGCTCATTGTTCTTGGGGACTTTAAGAGTGCAAACCTCGGCAAAGAGCCACCTAAATACAGACAACATATTAAGTGTCCCACCAGGGATAATAACAAACTGGACCACTACATTAAATCGGAGGTTCTCAAACTTTTTGGGGCCAGGGAGCCTTACAGGGGAGAACATTTTCCAAGGACCCCTTTTGGTAACAGCAATTAAGCATATACTTACTACCATTTGTACTCTTAGATGTCATTGCAACTATTTGTATTCTAAAACTTTTTGAATTAAATACATCAGACCTGTTTTTATACTGATAAACAGAAACACATTCCATTTTGAATCATGTCAATACCACTTATACAGTGGACACTGATGATACGGACCCAACGGACTTGTGAAACCATACTCACGAGCCCCCGGCTGAGCGATGCTGTGTTGGAGTTCTCCCCAGAGAATGAGAGGTTCGCCTTTCTGCGGCTGCGAGTCGCTGGGAGGAAGTCTCTGACTGTTGTTTGTGCTTATGCACCAAACAACAGCTCGGAGTACCCGACCTTCTTGGAGTCTCTGGCTGGCATCCTGGAAAGGGTGCCGACTGGGGACTCTATAGTTCTGCTGGAGGACTTCAACGCTCACGTGGGCAACGATGGAGAAACCTGGGAGGGAGTACTTGGTACCAGAACACCCTTGGCCAACAGTTGATGATCGACTTTGTGGTTGTGTCATCAAATCTGCGGCCGTATATTTTGGACACTCGGGTGAAAAGAGGAGCAAAGCTGTCAACTGATCACCACCTGGTGGTGAGTTGGATCAGATGGTGGGGGACGCTGCCGGACAGACAAGGAAAGTTTATTCTAGAGTGCTGGAAAGGAGGCGCCGACCGATTTTCGAACCTCGGATCAAGGAGGAGCAATACGGATTCCATCCTGGTCGTGGAACAGCGGACCAGATCTTTACCCTTGCGGGACTGTTCAAAGAGTCATGGGAGTTTGTCCATCCAGTCTACATGTGTTTTGTGGACTTGGAAAAGGCTTACGACCGTGTCCCCCGAGAGAGTTCAAGTATCTCGGGGTCTTGTTCACGAGTGAGGGTAAAATGGAGCGGGAGATGGACAGGCGGTTAGATGCGGAGTCAGCAGTTACGGGGGCGCTCTACTGAACCGTTGTGAAGACATAAGAGTTCTGTCATTTCCTCTCCTTTTGTCCTTGCTCCTAGCTGTTATGACTGTTTCTGTGTTAAGTGCGTTTCGAGAGATGCATACAAATTCCTTGTATGTATGTACTTGGCAGCCTCAAGCTGAAAATCTCACACATTTAACACTGAGGCGGTGCAGCACACAGGAACGCCGGTCTGAAATGTATTTAAAACAAACAAAGCAGCAGCATCGTACTACAACTCACGTAGCATATCTCGACCAGGGAATGAGAAAAGACACCACAGCAGTAGCAGGAGACGAAGTTCTAACTCACACAGGCTCTGCCCTCTACTGGAGTCTATAGGTAATACTCTCCTCCAATCATGAGCACACATTCGCCCACTGAAAGTTTGCATAAGCGTAGCTGGCCAATCAGAACATGTCTACTCGAATACATGCGGACCCACAGTAAATAAGACAATACACACGCTCTCTGCTATCCTTTTTCTCTTCAGCGAATGCCGATTTGTCCACTGTCTACTCATCTCCACAGATGGAGTCGCCGCTTCAAGAACCGCCTGCTTTGACTGCCCGCTGGTGATGAACACCAGGGATGGGCTGCTGTGGGCCCCACGCTTCCACAAAGAACAAGGTGGTGAGCCGTCTTAGGGTGTAGGGTTGCACGGAAACATCTTAACCTGGTGTCCCCCCCTTGATGACGGCTCACCTGCTTCTGTGGTCATCTGGCTGTCAGAGAGCGGGAAGCCTCTACCGCCGCTGCTGCATGACAGAGAGACGCTGGAATATTATGACAAGATATTTCACCTGGAGGGACAGCTGGCTCTGTTGCTAACTATCTGGGTGTGTTGGGCGTTTTGCTAGCGTCTTCCCAGCCAAATGTCCCCTCCCTCGCCATCTCAGACTGACATTTTGGACGGCAGCTCAGCCAATACACATCACTCCAACTTCACTCTGGGGGAAGGGGGAGTACACGCATGTCTATTTCTCACTCAACGATCTCTTCACGGGTGATGAGGGGATGACACAGTGACACAATGTCAGCTGCTTTATTACAGGTGAGCCAGCTGTGATGTGTTCACTGACCTCATCACCGGTGTTACCGTCCACGTCTGACCGTCCTGTGTATTTGTATTTGTCTGTTTAACTGGGGTGCAGTATTTCATTCATTTTGTCAATTAAGGCTGGCCAACACGTCACTCGCTTCTCTGGAGCATCTGGGCTACACCTCCGGACCATCCCACCTGTGTTCACGCCCAGTCTTCCCCGACCACGACTGGCCCCTCTTCCCCTTTCGCGCCTTCGGTCCCAGCCGCCAATCAGCAGCCTGCATGATCCGCCAAGCAATACATCCCTTACAATAGTTGCGCTACATGTAGTGTTTTATTGTCTATTTCCACAATAGCTTTATGGGTGACTGCCTAAATGTATTTTGTTTCACACAGATAAGATAAAGCGCAGTCAGGTAGTTTTAGTTTCTTTTCGGCCGTTGTTGGCTGTAGGTAAGTAGGAGGTTTTTAGATGGGTTAGGAAGTGTGTTTGATTTTGTTTGTTTTATGGTTTGGCGTCACTAGTAGCCCTTCCTTTGTTCCACGCCTCTCCTAACTCCTTTCTGTGTTGTATTTTGGAGCAACAGAAGCTCATCTTTCTGTGCTTTTGTGTTAGACACCGTATGCTAAACAATAAACTGCAGTGTTTGCCTGACTACATCTGCAGTCTTGTTGCTTCCTTTATCCCTAGACATCTACGGGGTTGTAACAACCGGCTTGGTCCTTTCCATGTTCTCGGGAGGGATTGAACACAGTGACGCGATGTCTGCTGCATCTTTTTCAAGCCAGCCAGCAATGATGCATTTGAGGACCTCATCTCCGGCTCGGCCCTTTCCATAACGGTCTCCCATGAGCCAGCCTTCCGTTTATGGAAGGTCTGGTGGCGATGAGGGCTGAGACAGGGTGGCCCAAAGCTGGTTGCTCGTCCTCTAACACAGTTTTACGGGGAGTGGCGACATCCTTGATTCTGTATTTAACGTTGCAAACCGTCACATGGAGGTCGGTGTGAGTGGATGGGTCAACGATCTATAGCGCATGGTCTAAAGTGCATGGCTTAAGTGCATATAGGGCGTGTCCAACTCCTCTTTTGCTCATTCAACATTGCATAATCTGAGCGCAAGGTAAGGGGTATAGGGGCTTTATTTAGTCTCTTAATCAATCATAGGTTTGTTTTGGGCGTAACATAAACTAAACCAATCAGAGTGTCATTTCTCATTCCCTTTAAAAGCAAGGTACGCCTGCACCGGGCACATCGCTATTTATATGGCAGTTTCGACAAATTGGAGAAGTGAGGTTTTTTTTGCAGTGAAAATGTTGGTTTTGAAAGGCTAAACACCAACAAATATGGGTTGAAGCATATTCTTTTGTAATATAAAAACATTTTATGAATTTTGGAAATGATTACATCCATCTTTTTTTCAATACATTTTGACTTTTGTACTTTACAATGCTCTGGAGCTTTTGGAAACATTGATGATGATCACACGAGTCGGAAACAATCCTACGCAACCATCACTGGAATCTAATTCTAAATAAATAATATTAATAATAAATGTTATAATAATAACAATTAGTATAATACTAATAATATAAGTACAACCTAAAACGTTTCATATTCTGTATACTGATTAGGAGGGCACTCAGTTTACTATTCGTAGTCGTCCCTTGATGGGGGGGTGCTGAATTAATGCCGTAGCATATTGTGAAGGGAGGGAAGGGTCAGGTATGTGATCCTTGGCTGGCGGACCCTATGCCTCCGGCGTCTTCCCATCCTCTTGTCCCATCAGCAACTCCATTTGACTGCATATGAGAAAATGCACTGATGACCTATTTAACTGAGGAGGAAATCGCTGCTGCGTGTGCCTGTGTGTAACAGACAGACTGTGCACGCGTTGTGAACCTGCTTATCTAGGCGCATCTTACTATCTGAATAATGTGCCCTTTCATACTGCGGCAGACTTTAGACCAGCTTTTTGTTGGTCAATCGCTTTCTGCTGCCTCCAAGATGGCACAATGGGTCTGACCACACCTCATTTTCAGACCAACCCGCCATGGGCGCACAGATGGGCGCAAGTACTTTTGCTTCTTACACAATGTGGCCGCTGGGTGTGAAAATGACTACTGCATCGGCCTGAAACTAGCAATGACAGTTGTGCTGCTGTGCGCTGGGCGCCACTTTATGCAGGGTGTAAGATCGGGTCCTATAAGAGTCTGCAGCCGTGCTCGCAGCTCTGTGAGACTGTGCACTGCTGTATGGCTAAATGCTAATTTCGGCATGCTAACATGCTTGCAATGACGATAATAACATGCCAATGATCCAACCGAAGTATTAGACAAATTCAAATTTTGACCTGATGATGGCACTAAAGGAAAGGTCAGGGGATAGCAGCAAATTGACTACAACTCATCCTCAGGGGAACATGAAATTAACATTTCATGACAATCCATTCAACAGTTGTCGCGGCATTTCAACCCGAGACAAAAATGTCAACCCGTTGGTGGCACAAGTAGGGAAAGTCAGGGGATCAACAAAGTCATTAGGACACACATCGTATGGGAACCATGACTTAGTGTGCCAACATATGACCAAAATGGTCCAGACTGAACTTGGAAGTGACAAAGTTTGGAGGACTGGCCAATTCTGTTGATGTTTTGAGGTCAGTCAACACATAATCACTCACTCATCTCATCTTCAACCATTTATCCGGGGTCGTGTCTCGGGGGCAACAGCTCCAGTAGGTGACCCCAAACTTCCCTTTCCCGGGCCACATTAACCAGCTCTGACTGGGGGATCCCGAGGCGTTCCCAGGCCAGTTTGGAGATATAATCTCTCCACCTAGTCCTGGATCTTCCCCGTGGCCTCCTCCCAGCTGGTCATGCCTGGAACAACTCCCAAAGGAGGCGTCCAGGGGGGGGCATCCTTACCAGATGCCCGAACCACCTCAGCTGGCTCCTTTCAACGCAAAGGAGTAGCGGCTCTACTCCGAGTCCCTCACAGATGACTGAGCTTCTCACCCTATCTCTAAGGGACGCCAGCCACCCTCCTGAAAAAAACATTTCGGCCGCTTGTACCCGCGATCTAGTTCTTTGGGTCATGACCCAGTCCTCATGACCATAGGTGAGAGTAGGAACAAAGATAGAGAGCTTTGCCTTCCGGCTCGGCTCTCTTTTCGTCACAACGGTGCGGTAAAGCAAATACAATACTGCCCCCCCCCCGCTGCTCAAATTCTTCGGACAATCTCACGTTCCATAGTCCCTTCACTCGCGAACAAGACCCTGAGGTACTTGAACTCCTTCACCTGGGGTAACACATAATAATTTCTTTTAAACGACACTCTACAACATTTGGACTCTATTTGAAGGAACACAATCCCGATTTGACCGGTTAACATAACTTTGAGACCAAAGGGTGCTGAGGACACGTCTACCACACTGACACATGTACACTCTGGGTGACTGTACACAAATTACCATACAAGACGCTTTGTCATGGAGCAGTTGTGGAACACGGTAAGGACCCAGAGACCAAAGCCCAGCTTGTTTTTCTGCTAAATGTTCACCTTTTGATGTGAAGTCCATGTTACACAGCAAATGAGTCAACAGTGGCACATCAAAAGTCCTTAACCCATTGTAAAAATGCTCATGCTATTAAATGGAGTGTACATATTGCAAGAAAAAGAATGTAACGTGAGATGTATGTGTGTGTGTGTGTGTGTGTGTGTGTGTGTGTGCGTGCGTGTGTGTGTGTGTTTGTGCATTGATTACATAATGCTGTTGGCAAGCAATCCCAGCTAAAACAGGAGCTTTCATGCTTCCTGCTTCTTATAAATAGATTTATGTCCCCATTTACTTTGCACCTTTTTAAGGACTCTAAACTGATTGCCTTCACAATGTTTGTTCTCTTCACAGTGTATTTTCTCTGCATTAGCCTATACAGTACAATCTGTGTACATACAGCTGGTCATCTACTATTGGAGCAAAAGTTCTGTTGTCTGATCTGCCTGTGCTCTAAACAGTAGGTTATCTCCTCTGCTCATCGTGGAGTCCGGAGTCAAGACTTACAAATCATATAAAACATGGTGATACTGCATTTTATCTGAGAATTACACTTAGTTAAGCCATAGAACAAACTCCATAATAATTTTAAATATCAGATTATTCTCCTAAATCTTAAAATAAATCAAATCCCAAGATAATTTTGGGGTCAAGACTCATTTTTTGCTATACAAACCAAGTCAAGTACAACACAAACAACTCAACCTTGCATTGAAAATAACTTCTCTTACCAGAACAGATCAAACTGAAGTTTATATCCAATCGATGGCGTCAAGACCTCACAACAAATCTATCTTAAAATCCATTCGTAGCCGTATCATTCTAGTCTGAAGTTTCTACACTGTATCTATAAAGAGCATCAACACAAGAGACAGGGCTGAGGGATTAGGCCAACGGATAGTGCCAGCCTCTCTCTCTCTCACTCTCTCTCTCTCTCCCTCCCTCTCTCTCTGCAGCACTCCTCCCTGCTGCCACCCACCCACCACATGTACAATGGTACAGTCCACTTCTGTACTGCAGTACGTGCAAGAACATGCCATTTGGCTTACTGGTCAGGGGAGAAGGGGTTGGGGCGGGGGTGGGCTTTGAAAGGAAAGAGACATATGGGTAGCCGGTGGGAGGGGGATGGATGGATGGATGGATGGAAGGAGGCAGGGAGGGAGGGACGGATAGATGGAGTGGGAGGTGGAGTAAGGGAGTGACAGATGTGTTGACTTGGAGAGCGGAGATTCTTGATGAGATGCTTCCGCTACAATGATGGAAAAGTCCTGCAGCTTTACACAGATATACTGTATAATGATGACCTTCTGTGTGTGTGTTTCAGTTTAGTTAGATGTGCTTTCTTCATGTTTCACCACATTCATTCCCTCCTTTCTTTATTCAGCTAACTACGACAATGCTATCTCTTTGCATTTAAGCGCCACCATTAGCCCTTTTCACACAGAAATTCTGCAACACTGACGTAAAGAAGATCCGTTATTATGACAGCTTTGTTTTTCACTGAGCCAAACAACAGTGGCAGAATAAGCTATTATTTCTTTTGGAATATCTCTCACGGATATGGTTGAAAACGACAACATAGTCATTTTAACCCAAACCACAGTCTGTTTTCCTTTTGTTGTCTAAACCAAAGCAAGTGGTTTTGTTTGAATTCACAACGTGTTTACGGCGACCGTAGTGGAGCATTATAGTTTGACGCGCTGGGCTACCCAGTGCGTTAGAAAGTGACGCCAAGGGTTCCTGACCAGAACGGGTTGGTGTGTGTGTGTGTGTGTGTGTGTGTGTGTGTGTGTGTGTGTGTGTGTGTGTACACTGCACCAGAGGCAGACCATATGGAGCACCTATTGTGTGCTCATTAGTAATTTAGTTCAAGCTGGGAGAGAAACAGCCAAATCATGCATGCACACACACACACACACACACACACACACACACAGAGAGATGCTGCCTGATGTTTCTGGTGTTTACTTTGCCCTCAAGCAGAGAGAGGAAAAATAAAGAACTCCAAAGCAATAATTGCATCATGTATATATTTTCATATTATTTTCTGTGATTTATTTCAAACCACTGAATGTCACCACAGTTTATAAAAACCTAAAAAATGTAAGGACATATTTCAAGTCATGAATTTCAGCATGTTAACATCTCCTACAAAGAGCCTTATGATGGCTTATCTGAATATCTGCAGTGTCAGAAATAAAGGTACATGAACTGAACAGTCTCACTCAGAATAACACCATCCACATCTTGGCTGTGTCCGAGACCCACTTGGATGTTACCATCCAGAATGCTGAGGTAGCTATTGATGGCTATAACATCTTCAGGAGGTGGAGTAGCGATATATATATATATAAAACAATTTCCCTGCAACACTGTGGGCTGAGCTCATGCCAAATAACTTAGAATCCCTATGGGTTAGAGTACATCTTCCTCACTTAAAACCAATCTTGATAGGTTGTTGCTACAGGCCTCCTGGAACTGATACTCATTATCTGAATGACTTCTGTGAGCTAATCGACAGAGCTGCACATGTGAATGGTGACATTTTCATATTAGTGGACATGAATATCGACTGGCTTGCAAGTCAATGCCCAATGAAAAACAAGATGGTATCATTAGTCGATGATTGTAATCTATCACAGATAATTTCTCAACCGACCAGAGTCTTTACTAGCAGTGCTGGTTATACATCTGCCACTTGCATTGACCGTATCTACACAAATGCTCCTTAGCGCTGCACTAAACCAGTCTCTCTACCTGTAGGGTTCAGTGACCATAACATTATAGCTATTACCAGGATAACCAAAATCCCTAATGTGGTGTCAACATTATTAATAAGAGAATCTATAAAAAATTCATCTCTGAACGTTTTTTGGAGGATGTCATGAATGTAAACTGGGCTGATGTGTATGCTACAAAGGAGCCTGAGACTTCTTCACATATTTTTATGAACATCTTTATGAGGATTGTCGACAACCATGCTCCCATGAAGAAGTATACTGCCAAATCCAGACCAAGAGATAGATAACTCTGTGATAACAGGTGCAGTGTTACTGGATTCCAGCGTGGCTTTTGATCATAGATCGTGATCTTTTAATTAGTAAACTACAACGCTATGGATTTAGATCAAGTGCCGTCACATTTATGAAGAATTATCTTTCATGCAGAACACAAAGGGTGTATTATAATGGCAGCATGTTAAAACTGTAAAGGGGCTTGACTGTGGCCTGCCGCAGGGCAGCTGTCTTGGACCTCTCCTGTATTCCATCTTCACAAATGACTTACCATTTTGTTTTGCATAAAGCGAGTATACAAATGTACGCCGATGATTCAACACTGTATTAAGCAGCAAATACTAGCGGAGAACTAGACCAAGTTTTATCTTCAGACTTAAACTTGGTCTTTGAGTGGATATAACAAAAACAATTGGTACTAAATATCTCAAAAACCAAATCTATTATTCTGGGATCTAGTCATAAGCTGTCATCTATGCACACACTGAATCTCCACTTGGATGGTGAACCTATACAGCAGGTGGATAAGGTCACATTACTGGGACTAACTATAGACAGTCAATTGTCATGGATAGATAGATAGATAGATAGATAGATAGATAGATAGATAGATAGATAGATAGATAGATAGATAGATAGATATACTTTATTGTCATTGTCATTGAAAACAACGAAAAACCGTTTAGCAGCTCTTTGCAGCGAAAAACAAACATTAAAACATTCAGTCACAAGTAGAACAATAAATAAGTGGATCATCATAAAGTGCAAATTATGGTTCAGCAGCATGGGTAGAGCACATTGACACAATTGTCAGGAAATTGGGAAATGGCATCTCCATGGCAAGAAAATGCCTTTCGTATGTTCCAGCACACATTCTGGGACAAGTAGTTAAATCTTTAAGTTTAAGCCACCTGGACTATTGCTCACCTGTATGGTCTTCTGCATCAAAAAGTTTTGGAAAGATCTTAGAACTTGGTTTTTGAGGAGGGAAGGGATTGAGCTCAAAATGTTGCTGACATCACGGATTACTTTGTGTTGTTTAAATATTTGATCTGCTGAAGGCAACTTTGATGATTTCATATTAAATAGCTCATAGAGCCGAGCAGCTGAAAACATATTTTATAATATGGTCCATCTCTCTATATTCGGTCACAGATCACCCCTCAGACATATACATATGGTTTGAACCAACTGGCCTTAATCCCCTTCCTTCCTATCAAAGTTACACCAGTTGTTTTGCAGGCAGGTTTGGTTTGATCTGTGGTCAGTAGATCAGGAGTAGAAAGCAATAGATGTCCACAAACACACACACACGCAGGGGATGGGGAAGATCCTTAATCCCAGCAGCATACTGTGACACTGCAGTATAAAGCTGATGGCAGAGGATTATATCGGACATAATCGGGCAGCCAGTCAACCAGGCGGTCAGTCTGAGAAACAGGAGACACACTTAACAATTAAAAACCTGACTCCGATATTATGAAGAGTCTACGGTGATCTACACAACCGATCACAGGCCAACAAAGATGTTGACACGTTATCTCACAGTGTCAAGGATTTAGGATTGAAATTTCCCAACAGTCCCAAAACAGTTATACATGTCATCATTATGCCATCATGGTTGATTTCTGTTTAAAACCTGAACACAACCACAGTAATCTGAGCACAGTGTGTTTGCCTAGTCATTGACTAGGACATTGCAGTACATTGACTGCAGCAGGGAATTCAAAACTGAGCTGATGCAATACATTATCGGGACTCATCAGGTTCAGGTTGGGTTTAAGGCCAGTTTCCTTCCGTGGATCAACAAAGTATCTCTTCATTCATCATTAGGGATGCACCGATACCACTTTTTTTCAGAATGAGTACAAGTACAAGTACTTACATTTGGGTACTCGCCGATACCGAGTACCGATACGGGTACTTCTCTGTGCCAACAGCCAGCTGGAGGGTGTGAGCAACACACGGCAGGCTAGGGAGTCCCGCCTACGAGGCGGTGCGCCGCAACCGGCTTTAGGTCGGCTTGGAAAGGCTCGGGGCGAAGGTGGCTCGCGGCCGCAGCTTTACAACGCTCCCCGCCCGGACCTCGCCGCACCATGGACAAAGGGCGGGGAGCGCCGGGGAGGGACGGGGCCCCCTGCTCCCGGTGCGACTGTCGTCCGGGGCGGACTGTCCTCAGTGCCCACGTAAAAGGCACCAGGGGTCTGCGGCATCCCACCCGACCCGTCTTGAAACACGGACCAAGGAGTCTAACGCACGCGTGAGTCAGGGTGCAAGCAAAACCCTGTGGTGCAATGAAAGTGAGGGAAGGCGGAATCCAACGTTACAGAGGAAGGATCACATGAGTAAGGTTACAACCAAGCTTTGAGCCACATATGGACAGGGAAGAGTTGGAGACATATTTCAGGATCCCGAAGAGAAAACAGAAAAAAAAAAAGAAAAAAAAAGCCAGCGGGGAAAAATGGACATCTGAACATAGAATAATTGTAATCCAGTTTTAGCTTCATTGCACTGGCTGCCAATCCACGTCAGATCAGACTTTAAGGTGCTTCTGATAACCTATAAAATTGTAAATGGGCACGCTCCTTCCTATTTGTCTGATCTCCTTAAACTGTCTACTCCAATCAGGACTCTCCACTCTCTGAATACAGGGCTCCTGTCTGTCCCCAGAGTGAAAAAGACATCAGCAGGCCAAAGGGGCCTTTTTCTTATCGAGCCCCCTTCCTCTGGAATAACCTCCCTACGGACATCAGACAGTCTGATTCTGATGAGGCCTTTAAACTCAAAACCCATCTTTTTACCCAAACTTTTCATTAGTTAGTTATTATTTTATTATTCGGCTGGCGGGTCAGTCTCAGTCTATAATTTAAGCCTAGTAGTCCTGCCGACGGGAACAATTTTAACTTTAAGCCAGTGCCTCTCAATAACTCTCTGCTGTTTGTGTCCCACAAGCACTGCTGTGTGCCTCTCTCTCTCTCTCTCTCTCTCTCTCTCTCTCTCTCTCTCTCTCCGTCTATGTTGTATGTTGTATTTTCATTATTTTGTTACTCTGTACACACAACATCTATTGCACATCTGTCCATCCTGGAAGGGGGATCCCTCCTCTGTTGCTCTTCCTGAGGTTTCTAACATTTTTTCTCCCTGTTAAAGGGGTTCTTTTTGGTTAAGAACTTCCTTATCCGATGACAGGGTCACACTGTAAAGGACAGAGGGTGTCGTATCCTGTACAGATTGTAAAGCACCCTTAGGCAAATTTGTAATTTGTGATAGTGGGCTATACAAATAAAATTGACTTGACTTGACTTTACTATCATACTTTCTCTAGTCAGTGGCTGCAAAGCGCAGAATCGCACGGGTTCCCTCAACGAAATTCCAACGCGATTTTTCCATTAGGTTTTGGATTATTGCAGAAAATAAATTGAAACGTTTTGTTCAGCAGGATAGTCTCCACAAATGAACACCACTTTGTGATTTTAAAGTGTGAATGCAATCGCCAGAAGTAAAAAGCAAAACAAACTACACCATGGTCGCATGAGCACGAGTTTACACAACGAGGCTGTAAAGGCTGACGAGTCGGCGTGATGACGTTTAATAGTCTCATTTAGCATTAACCACCTTTTTAAAGACACATAAAGGCTTCAAAATTCATGAGTGGGGTATTTATTGATCTATTTTATGTAGAACAAAACATTATAATCTCTTCAGCTTGTTTTAACTACAGACCTTATTTCAGGCATATAACTAAAAACCCATTAAAAAAAAAACATTGACTTCGAAACGAGGGAACCGGGAGTGCAAAAATGCAAAACCTCATTTCAAGTTTTTAGGTCTAAAGCCCTGGACACACCACGAACGTGGCTGCGTGATTCACGCGTCAGGCGTTCACACCAGCTGCATTTCAGCTGCGTGTCAGCTGCATTTATGCTGCTGCAGCTGCAGCTGCTGCTGTCAGCCCTTTCTTTCTACATAGAGTTTGTCTTTTAATGGCCATTTCATTTCATTATAAATATCATTTAGATTTATTTTAGACAGAGAAAGGTTAAGAAACGTGTGGTAATTTGTAAATAATAGTAATAATCCACAATTAAAACTCCGTACTATATTCATTCATGGAGCTCTCCAAGTCACTGCATGTTCTAGAACACTGTCCAGCACATATTTCAGAATAAAAGCCTTGTGTTAACAAATAAAGGAATTCTGTCTGCAGAAAAAACACTTGAGGGCTTTTATTTTGAAATGAAAGCAGGAAGTGTTGATTTAAAAATAAGTCTTTACTTTTTTTTCATCTACGTAACATATTCTATAGATAGACATTGAAACTGTAGTAATCTTGCTGGTATGATGTCAATATACAGTCAGTAGATCACCTTTACTGTATGTCTTTTTGCGTCAAAAACAGGTGAGACCCCGAATCTCTAGAAGAGATGCAGCTGAGGCATCTCACATTGTTAAGCCTTAAAGCAATTATTGGCAAACTTCCTGTCTGTCTCTTCACTATTATACTATATGATCTAGACTGATAATCTTCAGTGCCCCCAGACTGTCGGATCTGAATTTAGCAAAACTGCAATGACATGTTAAATTTCATTTGGAAGCATTGCCACTCATTTAAATGCCACATTAAACATATAAAAAAATATAACTGTTCTCAATGGTCAGCTCTCTCTCTTTCATGCTTCCCAGGTCCTATCATATTATATGATATAAATTTATATCATATTATAAGCTAAAGAAAAAAAAATCTTATTTTAACAAGACACTGGATGACTCTGCAAATGACTATCTGTCACAGATCCAGAAGGTTGGCATTTCGGAGATTGATCTTCCTGATCTGGCACAACACAGCAAATTAGATTGGATTAGATTGGACTGGACTGCCAAAGTGTAGCGCCTGCATATTCTACAGTCTGAGTAGACTAAAGCAAATACTAAATAATGAAAAGGATTTTGATTAATATATGACCCCATTCTTCTGGCAGAATTCCCCCAGCTTTCCTTTAAAGGACCAGGGTGTAACATTTAGGGGGATCTATTAACAGAAATTGAATATAATATTAAAGGGACTGTTTGTAAGAATCAGAAATTGCTTGTTAACAGCGACACCTGTGGCCGTTAAGTCAACGAAAGTCAGCGTACTGTTGCTCGCGCTTGTGCTCGCTCTACAAAGACATGAACGAGCATCGCGCAAAACAGTGAGGCGACACACGTCAGCTAAAAGCACAATATCACTCTATATTTCAGCTGCTTGGCAGTAATGTTAGCTGACCAGACGAAGGTCTCTCCATGAATCAATGCTGATCCTAGTGTTGGCTTTTCCTGCCTCAGCCTCCCGACCGCGGCCGGAGGGAACAGGGGAGACACCGGAGTTTTGGTCGGAGACGATAACGTTTCTCTCTGCGGAGCCCCGTCACTTCACAAGACACGGGAAACCTCTGTTGGTCTGGAGGAGCTGCAGCAGTTATTTCTGCACAAACGTCCACTCCATTCACTAGATATTCTCAGAGCTAAACTAACTCTTCTGCAGTGTGGAGTGTGCACGCATGCACGTGAGAGGTGGAGCGAAAGAGCGAGAACGAGCGCGGTGTGTGAGTGAAGGCAGGCAGGCAGGCAGGCAGGCAGAGGAGCAGAGTACAGCAGATACTACGGTCCTGGAGACCAAAGCTACAGTCTGCCCCGCGTCCTCCGACCGCGGCCAACACTGTTTAACAGACGGGCTTCACTAGATACAACCATAGTTTGTATTGGAGTCTGAGTCTGAACAGCGCAGCCACACGGGAGCGCATGGGAGTGCGCATTGGACACCGACCCGCAAGAACCCGTATAAGAAGTTACAAACAGTCCCTATAATAAGTATGTTTTATGTGTATAATCAGCTGATAATAAGAATCATTGTGTTTTGTTTTTTCCTGCTTGTGCCGGAGTTGCCACTCTCTCTCTCTCTCTCTCTTGCTTCACCACTCACTTTCCATATACACACACACACTGTACACATTGGCTCTGTTCCAAATTACCTAAGCTACAACTTGCTCTAGAGAGGGCTATTCGCGTTTTCGCGTTGGCCGCCTTAGTTCTCCTACACGCTCGGCACACAGGAGAGGCTTCAGTTGGTTGCAATCTGCAACCTCACCGCTAGATACACCAGATCTACACACTGCTCCTTTAAAAAAAAAAAAAAAAACACAGAAATACGATTTCTTAAGAAACGTTGACCCCGCTGGCTTCCTTATGACTCAAAATAACACTAGCTTCACTTTCATTTTGTCTCCAGCAAAGTCTTGTTAATGATTTGAGACTTTCTTGGTCAGTATGCTCACAAATTGACTGCGACTTCTGTTGAAAACAGAAACTACAATAATTGATGTGTCTGTGTGTCCGACAACAACAGCAAATCTGAGTTATGCAATTAACTACTATGATCATACATTTCAAACGTGTGTGTTCTGAATATCAGTTACACTGTGACTCAACATCTGTGAGCCCCGCCCACCATCCTCCAAGTAAAATAACTGGATAATGAGGTTGTCAGTCGGTAGGGAGTGAGGAGAGTAGGAGAAGCAGCCAGCCTTCCTTCCCTCCCCACTGCTCCTTTGTGGATACAGAAATAGACAGAATGTGTGCTTTGTCAAATTCCTCCATTCATCAGATGTGTGTGTCTGTGTGTGTGTGTGTGTGTGTGTGTGTGTGTGTGTGTGTGTGTGTGTGTGTGTGTGTGTGTGTGTGTGTGTGTGTGTGTTAGTGTGTCAGAGACAGTGATGGACATGTTCATGGTTTTAAATCATCCTGCCAGCAACATCAAATCTCTCTTATCGGCACCATCAGCAGTCACACACAAACCTCAAGCACATGCGACATGTACATGCATGCGTTAAGTCATACACAGCCTGACACAACTCCACTTTAAAAACCACAAACCAGACAGAATTCCCAGGTTTACAGTCCTCTTTTTCTCCTTCCATCATCACATTACTCCCTCTCTTCTTCTCCTCCCTCCATCCTCTCTATTAAACTCCCCGCCTGCTTCTTTCCCCTGCATTATAAATCAGGCTGAACACAAATAGCACTCTCTCTCATACCCCTCTACCTCTTCTTCTCTACTGCAGTCTGCCGTCTTGTCAGCTTGCTTAACTGATAATTTATGAATTCATTGGGAGCTCTATGACTCAGTGGTAAGTAGTAATACACTCTGCATCCATTGCAGAAATGGGTTTTGAGCATTCCTCAAGGGGCTGACAAAGGGCCTCTTTTTCACTTTTGGCATTATACTGTGTCCAGAGTGATCAGCTTGGAATTAGATGGGGCAAAGAGATGAAGCAAATTCATCATACTAAAGGTAGATTCACAAGAGCTAACACCAGTGGTGCTGGATAACTGATCTTCCAAAGCTGGATACCAACTGAGTGATAACCAGTTTTTAAATCCAGCTATTCCAGCCTGTTCATTCATGGACAAGTGGCCAGGGACTTAGGGCTGCTGTGGCCCAGCAGGAACTTGGGGTTGCTGCTGCTGAACAGGAACTTGGAGTTGCTGCGACCCAGAAGGAACACAAGAGTGCAGTGACCCAACAGGAACAGGGAAGTGCTACAGTCCAGCAGGAACAGGGGAGTGCTGCGGTCCAGCAGGAACAGGGGGCTGCTGCAGCCCAGCAGGAGCAGGGATCGGCCAGGCCGCCGACAGGACAGAAGGAACAGGTGTTGGCCGAGCCATCAACAGGACACGAGGAGCTGGGGTCAGCCGAACTGCCGTCAGAAGACGAGGAGCAGGTGTTTGCCGGACCGCAGTCAGGAGACGAGGAGCAGGTGTTGGCCAGACCGCAGTCAGGAGACGAGGAACAGGTGTTGGACGGACAGCCATCAGGAGACAAGGCGCAGGTGTCAGCTGGACTATCGTCAAGAATCGAGGAGCTGGAGTCGGCCAGACCCCGACTCAGGAACTGGCTTGAAGTCGGCAGAAACCCCCAACTCAGGAACAGACTTTATTTGTCATTTCTGTGTACTTTCATACATAAAAATTAAATTCTGTTTCCCAGTCCATCTGTCGCATACATACAACAACCAACAATAACAACCACGACGGCAGACAATCAACGACAAGTCATTAAAATCAGTAGCATCATGATTTCAAGTTTCATTTCAGGTTCAAGTTTCAGTATAAAAGGTTAGCGATAAAAAAGACTGTCCAGTATTAAAAAGGTGACTCATTTGGTTCATTATAAATAAATAGATTTAAGATTTAATATCTTGCTATTGTTCTGAGCCCTGATAGCTGTTGCACAGTCTGGCAGACCTGGCCCGGATGCTCTGAAACCCCCCCTCAGATGGTAACAGTGCAAAGAGGTGGTGGGAGAGGTGAGAGGGGTCGGTTGTGGTGTTGGTAGCCTTTCGAACACAGCGTGCTTTATAGATGTCAGCTATGGCGGGTAGAGTGACACCCGTGATCCTTTCAGCTGCCCTTACTATCCTCTGCAGGGACTTACAGTCTGCGGCTGTGCAGTTCCCATACCAGGTTGTGATACAGTTTGACAGGATGCTTTCTATTGTTCCTCTGTAGAATGTGGTCAAGATGCAAAGGGGAGTGTTCACTTTTCTCAGTCTCCGCAGGAAGTGGAGGCGCTACGGGGCCTTCTTGGTGATGGCTGTGGTGTCGGTGGACCATGTCAGGTCATCAGTGACGTGCACTCCCAGGAATTTGATGCTACCGACTCTCTCCACAGCAGCACCATTGATGGTCAGTGGGGGGTGCTCACTGTGGCGTTTTCTGAAGTCAATAAAAAATCTCCTTAGTCTTCTCCACGTTTAAGGAGAGGCTATTGTTGACACACCACGTAGCCAGTTTCGCCACCTCCTCTCTGTAGCGCCTCTCGTCGTTGTTTGTGACGAGTCCCACAATGGTTGTGTCGTCTGCAAACTTTGTGATGTGACAGGAGTTGGATCTGGTGGTGCAGTCATGTGTCAGCAAGGTGAACAGGGCTGAGCACGCAGCCCTGGGGGGGAGCCGGTGCTCAGTGTGATGGTGCTCAAGTTTCTGTTGCCTATCCTGACTGTCTGTGGTCTTTAAAGGAGGAAGTCCAGGATCCAGTTGTAGAGGAGTGTGTTGATGCCCAGAATGTGCAGCTTTTCGATGAGCTGTTGGATGATGGTGTTAAATGTGGAGCTGAAGTCTCTAAACAACATTCTGACGTGGGCATCTAGGTTGGTGAGAGCCAGGTGCAGTGCATGTGATATTGCATCATCAGTAGACTGGTTGGCTCGATATGCAAATTGGTGGGGGTCCAGAGTGGGGGGGAGGATGGATCTGATGTGTTGCGTTACCAACCTTTATGGTTGGTGTCACTGCAATGGGGCGGTAGTCGTTAAGGCATGATAGGAGGGACTTTTTTGTTATGGGTATGACGGTGGCAGACTTAAGGCACTTGGGGACAACAGCCTGATGTAGAGATGTGTTAAAGATGTCTGTCATGGCATCTTTCAGCTGCTTTGCACAGTCCTTGAGTGTGCGCCCAGGGATGTTATCTGGTCCCGCAGCTTTGCGGGGGTTAGTTCTGGACAGGGCTCTCTTCACACCGGTTGAGGTGAGACACAGGGCCTCCTCGTTGGGCTGTGGCGCAGCTTTCCTGGCAGGCGTGCTGTTCGTGGCCTCAAAGCGTGTGTAGAAGTTATTCAGCTGGTCTGGGAGGGAAGGGTCGCTGTCACAGACAGGTGGCGGTGCTTTATAGTCTGTGATGGCCTGGAGTCCCTGCCACAGGCGCCGTGTGTCTCTATCATCCGTGAAGTGGCCGTTGATCTTTAGTGTGTACTGGCGTTTGGCTTTCTTGATTCCACTTGACAGGTTGGTTCTCGCTGACCTGAGACCTGTGCCGTCCCCCAGCTCTGTAGGCTGCGTCTCGGGCCCTGAGCAGAGAGCGGACCTCCCCCGTCATCCATGGTTTCTGGCTGGAGCGCACATTTACTGTCTTTGTGATTGTTACATCATCAGTACATTTGTTAATCACAGACTGTGTATTCTTGTTGGTTGTTCAGGTGGTTGTGGGTTGCAGCCTCTCTGAACATGCTCCATTCTGTGGTCTCAAAAGCAGTCCTGTAGTGCAGAGGTGCTCCCCTCAGGCCACACTCTAATCTGTTTTTTCACCCAGGGTCTATAGGCAGGCATTAGCTTAACAGGCATGTGGTCTGAGGACTCAAGGTGGGGGCGGGGGGATGCCTTGTATGCATCCTTTGAGCCGGTGTAGGCCTTATCCAGTATGTTGTTTCCCCTAGTTGCAAAGTTTATGTGTTGATAAAACTTTGGCAGGACTGACTTTAGGTTGGCGTGATTAAAATCGCCTAAAATTATTTTTTTTAAAATGCGGTAGGGTGGGCTGTTTGTTGTTCACTGATGGCGTTGTGCAGTTCATACAGAATCTCATTAGTATTAGCACTTGGGGGGATGTACACAGTCACAATAAAGGTATTCATGAATTCCCTGGGCAGATAGTATGGCCAACATTTCAGAAACATAGTCACTAATAGTGCGGTGCAAATGCTTGGAGACTACTACAGTATCATGGCACCATGCCTTGTTGATGTAGGCACATGAGCCGCCGCCGCGTATCTTACCAGACAGTGATGTTCGGCCAGCTCTGTGGAGGGAAAACCCGTCTAGCTCAACGGCGGTGTCCGGGATGTTCTGGTTCAGCCATGTCTCAGTGAAAGCATAAACACAACAGTCTCTCATCTCTCGCTGTGTTCTCTGTACTCTCAGGTAATCCATTTTGTTGACTAGGGAGTACACTTTCTCACTGCAGATGCGTGCGGGGTCGGGGTCTCTGGGCCTGTTGTGCGCAGCAGCCCGAAATGACTCCAGCTCTTCCACTGCAGTGCTCGTATTGTCGCAGGTGAGTGATCTCCCAAAGTTTAGCAGGAATTGCCGGTTGTACACATATCTGGTCCAGTTTCCAGACGTGGACGAACACACAAACAGTTTGAACGAGCAAACGGACTGAGAGAAGCCTCTGCGATGGTGCGCGCATCTATCTTGGATCCAGCCATGAAAGAAACAGGAAACAAACCCGGGACCATGACAAGGTCGCACTATGCACCCTTTAGTGCGGTATGAGACGCACAGGGCTCCAATAACTACAATGTAAACATATCTGTGGCAACAGTAAATGCTCTGAAAAAGCACTGTGGTGACGTAGTTTAATGAGCAAAAGAGACACACAGTGCAAGTGGGAGGTGGATGGGTCCAAAAAACAAAAGGCTTTCATCCAGGAGACTGCTGTTTATGTCCCGTGCATTACGTATCACTTTCATGTTACAATCAGCTGTTCGTTCATATAGTAGTTTTAAGCCAAACCATTTAGTTCTTTCCTAAACTTTACTATAGTGGTTTTGTTGCATGTTACAGTTGTTACGTTACGTTGTTATGTTGTTACATTATTATTTGAACACAAACCATGATCTTTTTTCTGACCTTAACCAAGTAATTTTGTTGCCTAAACCTAACCAATCATTTCACAACGTTAACCATGTGGCATTTCTTGCGTTTCTGCAAGCGTGATACAAGGCTGATATGAAATGTATTTATGAAACATATTTTTGGTTCAGAAACGTCTGCATTCAACATGCCCGTGGTTTGCAGAAACGTCCAATGGCAAAAAAAAAATGCTGGCAACTGGTTTGCCCCCTCTCCTCGGCTCAACAACGGAGCGAGGGAGGAAGAGAGAGAGCAGCGATTTGGGGCGAGCTATAGAGTGACTGATGAGAGGGAGCGGCGTTAGTGAGAACAAAGCAGTGAATCAGAGAAACATTGTTGCTGAAGGCCAGCACCATCCTGAACACAAAATAAGAAGAAAAGAGAAAAGGGCAGCAGGGTCTCTGCAGATACAGATACCACCACACACTACCAGTGGGTCAGAAAAGAGGATTGAGAGGGATTATTACTATATCAGTCTATACATTGTTTTGTTTTTTTTAAATCCCTGTATATTATGACTTTAATACTTTAATATCCTGAAATTATAACTTGTCTATTAGATATTTAATATGCTGTAAACTAAGTGCTGGCTCAATGCTGGTGTTAATATTAAAGGGACTGTTTGTAAGAATCAGAAATGTCTTGTTAACTGCGACACCTGTGGCCGTTAAATCAACGAAAGTCAGCGTCCTGTTGCTGGCGTTTGCGCTTGTGCTCGCTCTACACAGACATGAATGAACGTCCACTGTACATTCACTAGATATTCTCAGAGCTAAACTAACTGCAGTGTGGAGTGTGCACGCATGCACGTGAGGTGGAGCGCAAGAGTGAGAACGAGCGCGGTGTGTGAGTGAAGGCAGGCAGAGGAGCAGAGTACAGCAGAGACTCCAGCCCTGAAGACCAAAGCTACGGTCTCCCCCGCGTCCTCCGACCGCGGCCAACACTGTTTAACAGACGGGCTTCACTTGATAGAACTTTGTGGTTTTGGTGCTTCACTGTAGTTTGTGTTGGAGTCTTTGTCTGAACAGCGTAGCCACACGCGAGCGCGCATGGACACCGACCCGCATTGATTTATACGTGTAAGAAGTTACAAACAGTCCCTTTAATATTTCTTACCATATTTATAAAAATCTACTGTTTTACAGCCCTCATCTTGCAATGCCAATGCTGAGAGTCAACCGGCTGGACTTATCTACGTCATGAAATTTATATTAAAAAGAGAATGTTAACACCCCTCTCTGTCCCTCTCAGCCCATAGCCCATTTTTTTTTGTTTTTTTTCAAAATTATGCAGTGGATGTCATTAGGCTCAGACCTGGAGGTGAAGTTACACTTTAATAATTAATCACTGCAGTGAATTACATCCAGTGTTTTTTTCCATCATGTAGTTACATATTTGAACAAAAATAACCAGCATGTTGTTTCCACGTTCATATACAGTATGCCCCATGATTCTTTTATTTATTTAAATCACCACCATCATTTATAGCAGCGATAATATTCGTTCTCATAAAAAAGGGTAAATCAATTTATCTAAACATTGATCGATACATATTTGGATGATCATGATAGATGAAGAAATAAAATAGATGCAGAGGTTATTTACTTGCCTTATCTCCTTTGGGATCAGAGGAAGGCAGGCGGGATTTCCCTCTGCTCTCTCTCTTTCCTTTTCTGAATGCCGGAGATCCCAAAGCATTGATGCAGAGAAAGTGTGTGTGTGGGGGGGGGGGGGTTCTTGATGCAGTCTAGACAAGGTCTGAATACTTATCAGCTCTGTGTGGGTGAGTGGTACCCCAGTGAGAAATGCAGACTCCCCTTCATTTTCTATACCTTTTACAGCCACATACGCACACGCACATGCACACACGCACACGCACATGCACACGCACACACGCACACGCACACGCACACACACACACACACACACACACACACACACACACACACACACACGCACATGCACACACACACACACACGCACACACACACACGCACACACACATATACAGTATGTGCACATGCATACAGTATGTTGACTCAAACCCTCTGTCGTCCTCATAGTTTTCACTGTAGTTCAATAAATTGAACTGGAACGAAGAATTGCTGTGTATAGCACCATTTTGCTTTCACTTCTTAACCACCAAGTCATTTCTCCACCTTTACAAAATACACATTGGATGCGGCTTCCAGACAGGATGTCTTAGTTTAGTGTGTGTATATATATACATTATTTCAATCAGGAGAGACCCCATATCGAATGAACAATAATTTATTACATGTTGCATAAGAAGAATAGTGCAAAGTCTTTTAATGCTTGCATAAACCCCTGATGGGCAAACGAGGAGACATTGAACGAGTGCAATGAGTGATATCATATTAGAACATTTCTGTCTAGTTTGTGTTGGAGTCTGAGTCTGAACAGCGTAGCCACACGTGAGCGCAATGATTTATACGTGTCAGAAGTTACAAACAGTCCCTTTAACAAAAATGAAAAGGGTACAAACACCAACTTAAAACTACTAAGTGTGATGTAATTATACAATTCAACAAATAAGGCAATAACCAATATTAAAGCACTCAAATTAAAGCTACTGCTCAACAGGTGCACCTGAGGAGACACAGGAGAGGGCAGAAAAACACAACACATATGCAACACAACACGGCACATAACAATGATTGATTTCTGTAAGTGACAAACCGGCAGTATATGGCAGCAGTATATGGTGAAAGATGTTACCCAGTTATAGGAAGGCACAGCACATTTTTTATTAAACCTTTTTTACAATGTTATTGACTAAGGTGAGGAGACCTTACTGAAAGAAATGATGGTAAAGGATTATTTGTTTCATATATTACTGTGCTGCTAAAGGAAGAACTGTTCTTAAGTACACCTTGTTGTGTCCAGTTAGTAACTGTTCAATTCCACACTATACCAGAAGTTGGTGCTGTAAGCTATTGCACTATAGGAAAAGGCAGGAATTGAAGAATGTTGTTGCTGCTGCAGTCTGTTGCCGTGATGGATTGGGTGCTTTGCTTCTGTTTTTAAACTCCATAACCATCCTACCTGATCCTGATTTCTTTTACATGCAAACATAACAAAAGTGCATCCTAATAACAAGCCTTGGGTGTCTATATCAAGTTAAAGAAAATTATAATTCAGAAGAAAAAAGCTTGCAAAAACAAGGACGGAACAGCCAGAAGGGACATACAGAGACAAATAAAAAGACAAATACACTTGGACAAGTACAGCTACAAGCAGAAGATAGAGGCCTCTCTGGTGTGTGTGTGTGTGTGTGTGTGTATATATATGTATATACTTCCCCCTTACACCTAATTTGCTGTTGTTGGCGCTTGTTGTAATGTGCAAAGTACAGGTACGAGTAGGTCTGGTGATGTCTTCTGTGATTGTGTAATTTTTTTTTTATGAAATGCCTCTTGATTGTGGAGCAAACAAATCTACAATTCCTCATAATATGCAGTTGCACACATTGCATACACATCCACAATGACGCCCAAACACACACACACACACACACGTCTAAAGCTGGAGTGTCATCCATTATTCCTCAGTAGTGCTGCTGCAGTCTTTCATATTTCATGCTTATGGGACGCAGGCGCTCTGAGGTTCAGACATCACAACACACATAGACATTTGACATGCCACAGGCCTCATTCTGGTATGACACAAAGGAGAAACACTTTTGGTCCCTCTTATTCTCACTGTGGTTAGGTGATGTCTCTCTTCCTATATGGACATCAAAATAAGCACGAGAAGGCTTCAGCATTTAATTTGCAAATTCATTCTATAGGCATTTGTTTTTTCACAGATCTACAATGAACTTCAGCTCACATTAGCCGTCGAGGACATCAGTGGATACCGTCTGTGGAGCCATCACCCGGTGTGAGCATCTGTGCCACTAAAATATAGCATTCGTAAAGACAGGAGAGGAGCCACAGAAATGCCAGGGATAGCATCCTGGTGACAGCTAGGGATTAGTGACTTAAGCCTGGGACACACCAGGAACGTCAGGAGCGCGTGGCGGCTGCAGGATTCATGCGTCGGGTGTTCACACCAGCTGCGTTTCTGCTGCGTTTCTGCTGCTGTCAGCCCTTTCTTTCTACATAGAGTTTGCCTTTCAATGGCCATTTCCTTCATTTTAAATGTCATTTATATTTATTTTAGACAGAGAAAGGTTAAGAAACGTGTGGTAATTTGTAAATAATAGTAATAATCCACAATTAAAACTCCGTACTATATTCATTCATGGAGCTCTCCAAGTCACTGAATGTTCTAGAACACTGTCCGGCACATATTTCAGAATAAAAGCAAACAAATGAAGGAATTCTGTCTACAGAAAGAACGCTTGAGGGCTTTTATTTCTAAATGAAAGCAGGAAGTGTTGATTTAAACCCCATACTTTATCAATTCAAGGAGCTCTCTAAGTCACTGCATGTTCCACAGCACTGACTGCTCATATTTCAGAATAAAAGCCTTGTGTTACCAAATGAAGGAATTCTGTCCACAGAAAAAAACGCTTGAGGGCTTTTATTTTGAAATGAAAGCAGGAAGTGTTGATTTAAAAACAAGTCTTTACTTTTTTTTCATCTCCGTAACATATTCTAGACATCGAAACTGTAGTAATCCTGCTGGTATGGTGTTAATATACAGTCAATAGATCACTTTCACTGTCCGTGACATATTCTACAGATGTCTAGACATCGAAACTGTAGTAATGTAGCTGATTTGATGTTAATATACAGTCAATAGATCACTTTCACTGTCTGTTGTTGCTGTGAGACGCCCGCAGCACGCGTAAAAAATAGGCGAGACTTCTATTCTCTAGAAGAGACGCAGTTGAGACGCAGCTGAGACACGCGTCGCACGCGGGCAGTGTGGCTGCTCTAACCTGTTAACACGGACGCCGAAATTAAAAAACAGCAGGTAACGCAGCCGCCACGCGCTGCTGACATTCCTGGTGTGTCCCAGGCTTTATGGCCGAAACAGCTCAAGTTCATGACTGACTCTCAATAGTATGAATGGTTATTCCGAATGTGTATGTTAGGATGGAACGTAGGTCTGGCTGTGGGAAAGGTTGTATAAAGGTTATTAAGTTGTGAAAATGTATTTAGGTATAAAAATATTCTGTACAGCCATGATAAAAACCTGTTTGATTAGTGATTTATATAAGAGCATGAAAATGGAGCAGTTTACATTGCAAAACAACACAGCTGTGCCGGGGGAGGACAGGAGTTCAGGTGATTTATGGGCGTCCCCAAAAACGCTAGCAAAACAAAGTAAAAAAAGAAATACAAAATAAATGTGAGCTTGGGGAGGAGTGTATATCCAATGTGTGAACAGGCATCGTAGTGCTTTTACATGAG
Source organism: Sebastes fasciatus (assembly GCF_043250625.1). NCBI lineage: Eukaryota > Metazoa > Chordata > Actinopteri > Perciformes > Sebastidae > Sebastes > Sebastes fasciatus. Next base: position 3,210,083 of record NC_133798.1, read on the forward strand.
TTTTCAACATGTATTTATTTTTATTTTTTCATCTGTTATTTAGCAGATTGTAGATTATCATTAAACTCCAGAACTGAAAGTGTTTGTACCAAATTAGAAACTGGAAGAGGAGATTAATGTAATTACCTGTACTCACTAGTAAAAAGGTACATTACACACGTTTTTTGTTGGAAATGGACCTTATATTCACTTAAAAAAGAACACGTTGTTCGTTATGGTTTAAATGAGTAACGTGGCAGATCATTATTTTCTACAATTGAAAATTCAGTGAAGTGAGACAGGACAATACTTGGTGCAAACTACAGTTTCAATCACTAAAAGCCTACACATGGGTCTAAACACATTTTGTGTCAGTCTAGTTAATATACAAAATGGATGAGTAAGAATCTTCATAGAAACATTCACAATGAAACACTGACCTCTGTTGGTAAAATTGAGCATGTGCATCATGGTATTCTCATTTGAGATATAACCCAACAAGGTATACTATATGCATATTTCTTATTATCCTGGCAGTGGTACCATCTGGATGAAATATTTGAGCCCAGCCCTGTCTCTAATCTAAGATTATCTTCAGGTTGTTTGGGAGAAATGCTGTCTTTTCACATTTTTTTCATTTCTAAGGTGAAGTGTCTGCTCTGTGCCAAGCTATTGGTATACAACAACACCCCCTGCCGGTATCACAAACCAATTACAACTTAGTCTGGCTCTCTTTGGATCACCTGGCCTCGCTGAGCCGTTCATTGGAATCACTGGTTATCAACTGGCTCTGTTAACTGGCTGGGTTTTCCTTCTTCTTTATGTTTGATTTCTTCATTCCACTGAGTGTTGTCAGACAACACAATCGGACACCAAATGCATCGCACAAACAATTTCCACTCTTCAACAAAACAACAACAACAACGCAATACAAAGGGAGAATCTGATGGCAGGTGGGTTCAAAACCACACGAATGAAGACACACACACACACACACACACACACTATGGGGGGGAGATACACATGCTTTAATAACGAACTGAAATACGTTTAACCTTGCAGACTGTATGTCATGCTAATACCTTTTCTCCTTGTATAAAATGTATAATATACTGACTAGTAAATGTTACCATTTACTGTTACTGAATGTCATTTCATTATAAGTTTCAATCAAACATTAAGATATGTAGGGGTTCTACTTTGGTAGGTTTTGGTTATTAGCAAATTAATTAATAAATAATAATATAATTATTAATATTAATAAAGATTATCAATAAACATTCATAATAAACGGGGCACCACCCTGGAATCAGGGACCAATGACCAAAACGTTAATATAGTCTCATTATATATGCTAAACTATCAATTTGGAACGTTGATTAATAATTAAATTAATAACTATAACCAAAATAGAAAGTAAAGGTTGAAGGATATCGGAGTTCTTGACATAGCAGAGGTTGGCATTATTCACTCTTGTGCAACATTAAAGAGACCAGCATGTATATTCCACAAACATTTATTTACAAGATAATAAAGGTTCAAAACACAATATTAATCTAACTAAATAACTAAACTAAACAAACCAAACACAGTGTGTATGTGTGTGTGGGTGTGGGTGTGTGTGTGTGAGAGAGAGAGAGGGGGGGGAAACAAGATGGGTTCTTGTCTCAAAATGTCTGTATGGCCTACAAACAAAATGGCGGGCACTGTAAAACTACAAAGATGGCTGAATCAAAGATGGCGGAATCAAAGATGGCCATCAGCATGTCACCACATGACCTCTTTGTTCTTCTGAGAAGAAGGACAGAGAGGGGGGGGTGATGTGGGGTTAAGATTATCTGAAGCTGTATGTTTATGTTTAACTAATTCACAGTTTCTGTATGTGATCTTTATGTGTGTTAGATATGCAGTGGGTTAGAAAAGATGGTTAGTTGCATGCAAGACCTTGTCTATGTGAAGCATAAACTAAACACATCAGATGTGGCGAAGCCAGTTACCCAAAAATCAAATACAGATAAATCACCACAGTCAAACTCAATGAATAACATTAAACCAAATCAATACAAGTACTTTCTAGAAATCAAAGTTGGACTGTCTTGCTCAGCCCTGTGCGATTGCTAATGCTAAGGCCCAGTACGTTACCAATCCATGGAAGAAAAGGGTTTGTGATTCCATGTGTTGAAGTTGTGGTTCCAAGTCAAAGAGGTCGTCTTTGCTGTTAGTTTGGTGCCAACTTCTTTGCTTGATAGCTTGAAGTTAGCTGGTGGAAAGGGCAGTCGCGTCGTCTGCCGTTTGGTTCCTTGGTTGCAATGGCTGTTTCCTAACAGGCCATTGATCAGAACCAGAACTGTTTTGCAAGTTCTGGACTTGAGAGCCGTTCACCTCAACCAGGTCAGCCTGGGTTGAGGAGATGAAGAGCAGAGAGAGCGCAGCAGCTCACCTCTCACACGTCAGGAGAGATGAGCAGATGAGAAGAAAGAGAAGGAACAAAGGACAAATCACATCCTCTTGGTTGTGATTTTCACACCTCTGGGTGAAATGTTACTGTAGCCAATGAGGACTGAGCTGAGTCCTGTGGTCAAGGAGAGCATACCTCCAGGATTCTGGGAGACAGTTCACTGTGTCTGCCACCAGAAATGGCAGGTCCCTACAGATATAAGTGGAAAAAACTGTTCACAAAACATAATAGACATGACCACTGACTATTTGTGTAACAATTTAGCCACAGATTCACATACTGACCATATACGGTCCAGACATATACTCAGTTTTGACCGAGTCTTGTTTCATCAACGCACGTGCGTGTGCACATGCCAGTGCTCTTGACTCTTTCAGCAAAACACACATAACCTGCATTTGGACATGTATGTGACTGAATATTGCAGATTGGGAGGTTGGTGATCTGTTTGCTATGGGGTGTTGATTATTTTTTTCATAAAGACTGTCAATAATACAATACTGAACCTACACTGTGATGAATAGATTTGGTGAAATTGTCGCTGTCGATGAGTCGCTCACACCCTCCAGCTGGCTGTAAACGAGGGTCTTTCGGCACAGAGAAGTACTCGTATCGGTACTCGGTATCGGCGAGGACCCAAATGTAAGTACTTGTACTTGTACTTGTACTCGGTTTGAAAAAAAGTGGTATCGGTGCATCCCTACTCTTTAGACATCATATGTTCATTGTAGCACTCATTTCTTGACAATTCTTCCAAGAAGCTCTTAAAAACAAATCTCTCCTTGCAAGATCTTCACACCTCCTTCACGGACACAGCAGCAGTAAAAAGAGTAGGCGAGGAGCTGCAGCAGAAGTTATAAGCAGTGAACACATCTCGACCTTCAGGTCAATTTAAGTGTGTTCAAACCTGGTATTTTGCTCCAGATCCTGCCTGTGGTGTCTGCTAGTCTATGATGTCCCATTATCAACAGTAGAGGACTTAGAGAGAAAGATCGTCCCTGTTAGTGTCTGTTGCGACACAGTATCAAATCAAATCAAATCAATTTATTTTTGTATAGCGTCAAATCACAACAGAAGTTATCTCAAGACGCTTTGTATGCTAGTGGGTGACTAAAGGGTGGAGAGCAGGCCTGGCCAGGCAACAAAAGGCAGCAGGGATAACATAAACACAACTATCCCATACATAAATAAGTAAGTAAAGGAAAAGATGGAAAATATAAAAACAGAAAAGTAAAAAAGTGAAACATAAAACCTTAAAGCATCAGTAGGTGAGATTGAAGCAAATATGATTAAAAAAAGTTATTTTTATAAAACAGTCGCTATATCCTGACAGTAGTACATGAAACAGGTAACCTGAAATAATGTTCCTCTGTGTCCTCCGGTGTCCTCCGGTACTCCTAACGGCATCTGCAAGATTTCACAGACCGGAGGAAAACAAGCAGTAAGAGCTGATCTGAGGTCTGCTGTCCAGCTGCCGTCTATGAGAGCCGACTGTCAATCACTCGCGAACTCCGACCAAACGGTGAAACTAGGCAGTGCTGATCAAATATGAATCAATATTATGTTACGTTAATGTCTATTTCTCTCCTCAAATGTTCTCAGAATCATCTTGTAGTGCACGGTTTAGCTGTAACATGAGAAAGTTTGTGACGCCGCCGCCATTGTAAAATTTGGTGACGGAACGCCAAGTACCGGTCACATGACCGGAGCACAGCCAATAGGAACGCTCTCTCTCTCTGAAATGACCTGTGATTGGTCAAAGTCTCCCGTCACAGGTTAGATGTTCTAAAGCCTGAAAACAGAGCCATGAGGAGGGGCAGAAGTCTAGTTTTCTCTCACAACACTTGAATTACAATATGCTGAAAGGTTATTATGGAATTTTTTGCCCAATGATGCCAAAAATATACTGCCTACTGAAGCTTTAAGGCCACTCAAAGGGAGAGAGAAAACATGTAGGTCTTGAGTTTAGCCTTAAAAGTGTCTACAGAGGGGGAACACTTACTTGAAAATGGTAAACTGTTCCAAAGCTTTGGGGGCTACTGCGAACGCCAGATCGCCCTTACCCCCTATAGCCTTGATGGAGGGACAGCCTGGAGCAGCTGGTCTGAAGATCTGAGAGAGATGGGGTTGGAAAGGGTCCAGAGGAGCTCAGAGATGTACTCGGGGCGCCAGGCCGTGTAAAGCTTTAAAAACAAATAATAGAACCTTAAACTCAGTCCTAAATCTGACTAGTAGCTAATGCAGGGACAGCAGTACATGTGTAATGCTGTCCAGGGGCGAGTCTAGGATCAGACCTTAATGGGGGGCTCACCCCTAATGAGAATGTGACATGAGTATAGTTATGGGTGTTCTTTATCTTTTGCATCATTTGAGGGGGGTGGGGGGGGGCACATATAAAGAGGGGGGCTGGGGGGGGTCACACTTTATTTCCTGCATTCTGATGAATTTTTCTGCACCAATTTTTGCCTTTTCTGCACCAAGTTATGGTGAAAATATATTTTCTGATGAAAAGGACAACAACAACAACAAAACTCAGGTGCCAATTCAAAATGTAAACAAAAATATAATGGAATATAATGCAGTAAGGCTCTCAGTCATTCTGTATTCTGTAAACATTTCTCATTTAATGTTATCCCGTTCAGCACTGTGTCAAGTTGTTCTAGTCATAAATCAGACGTAAATCCAATAAATAAAATTGCATGTGATTATTATAAAGTGGGCATGTCTGTAAAGGGGAGACTCGTGGGTATTAGATTCAACAATGAACTCTTTGGACTGTGGGAGGAGAACACGGAGAAAACCCACATTACCACGGGGAGCACATTTAAACTCCACACAGAAGGGCCCCAAGTCAGATTTGAACCTGCAAAGCTCTTGCCGTGAGGCGACAGCACTAACCACTGCACCATCGTGACGCCGCCCATCACAAGACGATCTCTAGTTCTCTGATGTTTATTAAGTCTTGATCATTTAATGTTACAGAATTACTTAAGATTTCAAACCAACATTTCAGGGGCTTTTACAGCAAGTATGAAACTCCCTACAGTTTAGCAGACACTTCAGATTTGTTGACTATAAACTAGTAAGTCTAGACGGCAGTCTTATCCCGTAAAATACAGGCGAGCCATTTGCAACCACTGCAAGTATAGACAGGGAAAGATACACGAGTCCCAAGAAGGGCTGCAACTAACGCTTTTTATAAATTAAGCTGAGACCAATGAATATTGGTGATTTTGCTCATAAAGAGAAGCAGCTGATCATCAGATTGCAGATTCCTTTTCTGATGATTGACTGATCAACTGACGGGATCTTTCTAGTCCTTCATCTGTGGCAATGATTAGAGAAGAGGAGATCCCATTGGGATGTGTTGACTCTATGCACTACTGTATGTGGCCTTATCAGTCACATTATTGGTTTTAATGACACCGCCGAGCTGATAACAGGCCATTCAGGAGATAACTCATCTAATCATTAACATTTCTGTTATCAGCCATTGTGAGACTACGAGGACACATTACAACACTTGTCCAAACAACGTCAAACCCAAGTCTGCTATTCAAGGTGATACCACAAGTATCGGTTGACTGCCGTGGTGAAAAAACATCTAAACATTTTGACCAATAGGGCTCACACTGTGACAAAACAACTTTTCATTTTGGTGGCATTGGCCAGTTAACACAATAACTAGCTTCTTTTTTTTTTTTTATTATTCTTTTTATTCCTTTTTTCCAAACATAGCATAACAAACATAACAAAACACAACACTGGCGCGATAATACAAAAAAATTATATCTTACATTTAACATTTAATATATAGATACACATATACACACATACACATCACTTCCCACTCCCACACAGGTCCAGCCTTCTTCCCACCCATAGAGGTAATGTTACAGAAAAAAATAACATAAAAATACATTTTAAAATAATTTAATTAGTTAGTTAGAATAAAAAGTAATAAGTACTACAGTAATATAATTCATGGTAGTAAGATAGAAAGCCTTAAAGGTCACCTATTATGCAAAATGCACTTTTCCATGTCTTTTAAACATCAATATCTGTCCCCAGTGTGTCTATAGGCCACCATAGTATCATAAAAGACCATCCTCTCTCTTTTTCTCCTCCTCCGTTTGTCCGGAAATGGGTGCAGAAAAAAAATTCGCTTTTTTCCTTGTATTCTGACGTCATTAGAGAATGCAAGTCACGTGAGGGTTTCCTGGTCGAACCAGAGAGAACCTTCAGTAGCTGACCCCGGCCCACAGCGCGTCACTGTCTCTCCTCCTCAACCTAACTTGAGCAAAGTAGCTCCTACAGTTAGTCTGCAAGAACCAGCAGAACAGGCTTCATGTACTCCCATCATCTAAATATAACATGTTCATTCACAAAGGCTTTATGTAATTACACTGTTTAAACAGATGATATTTATATATTATATATATTTGATGTCATGCATGTAGCAGAATACAGGTAGTAAATAGTGACTTGTAAGCAACACAACACATTTCTGTTTCACAGTCAAACTTTATTTGAGTAGACAGATGACAATATTAATTATTCACAGCATTTGTAATCATCCCACCTGTTAGTTAGTTATGTTAACATGGTACAGGAGAAAGTCTTCAGCTCTGGTAAACTATGGTAAGCTGAGATCCGGTGGTCTGTAGTCATGGTAACACAGAGACAGCTACTACTGTAAATAATATACCATTACTCTGATCTTCCATACATTTATCTTTTAGCAGAAATAATGAACTGACTACTGTTTCACATCTTCTATTTTCCACCCTGATGGTCGCTGTGTTTACACACCGTGTCATAGCGGTAGCATGTAGCTAACCCGTTAGCATGTAGCTACATGCTAACGGGTTAGCTACATGCTACCGGGTTAGCTTTGTATCTCCATGTAAACAGAGCCATCTGCTCTCAGCTGTCTGCTCTCCTCTGGGATGATTCTGTCGGTCATTTCTCACAGATGGATCTGTAAAGACAGACGTAAAACAGAGTGTATGTTTACGGTTTACAGAGTTGATGCATGAGGTAAACACTGAGTTAACTAACAGAGCTATAAATAGTATTATTTACCTGAGAGAAACCGTCAGGAAAACCTGGAATCTGGACCGCAGATGTTCATCATGTGTCGCCGATTTCTGATCAGATTCCTCCGGTAACGTGCGCTGGGTGAAGTTTCTGGTTTATAAACTTTAAAGTGGTTTATAAACTTTATTCTAGCTGCTATCTCTCCACTCGTCTCTCTCTCTCTCTCTCTCTAGAGAGAGAGAGAGAGAGAGAGAGAGAGAGAGCTTCTCCGGGAGGGAGGGGGAGGGTGACGCTGTTGTTGAGGACGTTTGATTGACAGAAAACGCTGACCAATCAGAGCAGAGTGGGAGGAGACAGAGGCTACAGACACAGAAATCAGCATTTTTGGAAATGGGCTGAAACAGAGGTTATAGAGACATGCTGGAATGCATGATCTGATTGTTTTTTTGAAAAAAAAACTTCAGAGACATGGTTTGGAGGTGTCTGAGACCTATAATAACTAGTTTAAATGGAGTATAATATGTGACCTTTAAATAAATAAATTAATTAAATAAATGTAGAGAAAAGAAAATAATAATAATAATACAGCACATAGAAAATAATAATTAATAATTAAGTAAATACCATAGAGATAATAATAGACAATAACTAGCTTTTGAAGCATGAATGAAGTGTTTTTGGGTGAGTTACTACCTTTTGCAGACATGCAATAGAGTTGTGATGTCCCATCAAACAGTTGTGACAATTACACTTAGAGTTTAGAGAATGTTAAAGGGACTGTTTCAGAAAATGAGTCAAAGAGATTGAAAAGCACTGTAAATTAAAACATATCAGTTATATCAGTTTGTGATATTAGTTCTTCAATAACTCTCACAAACTTACTGTACTTCATCTCATAAGTGTAACAATAAATTGGGATTATTCTGTGCATGAGGTGAATTTAACACCTGTGAACCCATGCCAACAGCCTCTCATCTGTTCTAATATTCGTGTTAAATCTCATCACTACAAGCAGCCGTTTGATTCTGACATGTACTTCACTAAATACAATTTGAACCTTTTCCACGCCATTAAACCTGATTTGTTCCAGTTTATAACCCCCCCCCCCCCCCCCCCCCCCCCCTAACCACCTCCGCTCATCAGACTTTCCAAATAAAACGGATCCAGCTGTGTGCGGCTGTGCGCCTCCGTGCGTCACACTGCTCCGCTGCTCGGTAGACTGGCAGACCGACCGAGACAGAGAGACAGAGAGAAGGAAAGATGTCCGGTATCATGCTGCTGCTTGTTGCTCTGACTCTGTGCCTGTGGAGGACCGACGGTTCGGACCGGAGCGGCTCGGACCGGAGCGGCTCGGTGATCCTGCGGGACGTCCTGGAGAGAGGCCCGGCCAGTCTGACCGACATGTTCCGAGAGGTGGAGGAGCTGATGGAGGACACCCAGCACATACTGGAGGAGGCTGTGGACCAGGTCTGCGTCATATTCTATTCATTTATACTAAGGGCACAGTTGTAGGCTGGAGAGCTGAAATAACCAGCCATATATCTGCTATTCAGATCAATCTAATCATACATCTGATGTGTTTTATAGCAGTGGAAACAATCGGTGTCAGTCCCATCACGTTTATTTGTTTTGGCAGACAGCTTCATGTTGACTACCAGACTGAGGTACTGAGCACTACACATAGTTTCCATGTCTGACCCACACCATGTCTGTCTGAATACTAATAGTCCTCATCATAAGAGTTTGTGTCTAGTTCATTCATTAAAAGAAAAAAGCTAATACAGAATAACTTAGTGTGACCGAGAACACCCAATTTCGTTTTGGTACCGGCTGAGACTCCTGGAAGTCAGCCTGCTCTGAGCTCTGTTGTTTCCCCCTGAAACTGGCCTAATAAGTGTGCTGATTTCTCAGTAGTCACTGTCTGGTTGCCATAATTTGTGAACTACTGGAAAAGTTTTCCTTCATGTAATCCAAGAAATGGAGATAAATATCAATCAGTGCATCAGCAAACTCTCTCTCTCTCAGTTCTAGAGGATTCATACTTCTTCACCATATGGAAATCTGATATGGACATAATGGAAATGCCATGTGCTTTATTTAATATACGATTTCTGAATGGATTTCAACATGTATTCCAACAACAGATAACTACTGAGAGTGCTAAATCATCTTCAACGTCGCTGGATCTGCGTACTACTAACTACCACAATGAGACAAAGAAGATGACACCGGACGGAGACGGAGCGGTTCAGGTCCTGGATAGAGCTGACAAGGTAGGGGTTCACTTTTGATCAACAACAAACCTTTTTAATCTCTTTGAGGTCATGTTTCCATAAATGGGCAAAAATCAGCTTTGTTTATGCCCTTTACATTGTTGAGGGGCTTTAGGGATGGGCTGGAGGGTTGTGATACACATATGATGAACACAAAGACTGATTGTTGTTTAAAGGGACTGTTTGTAAGAATCAGAAATTGCTTGTTAACAGCGACACCTGTGGCCGTTAAGTCAATGAAAGCCAGCGTCCTGTTGCTCGCGCTTGTGCTCGCTCTACATAGACATGAACGAGCATCGCTCAAAACAGTGAGGCGACACACGTCAGCTAAAACCACAATATCACTCTATATTTCAGCTGCTTGGCAGTAATGTTAGCTGACCAGACGAAGGTCTCTCCATGAATCAATGCTGATCCTAGAGTTGGCTTTTCCTGCCTCAGACTCCCGACCGCGGCCGGAGGGAACAGGGGAGACACCGGAGTTTTGGTAGGAGACGATAACGTTTCTCTCTGCGGAGCCCCGTCACTTCACAAGACACGGGAAACCTCTGTTGGTCTGGAGGAGCTGCAGCAGTTATTTCTGCACAAACGCCCATTGTACATTCACTAGATATTCTCAGAGCTAAACTAACTCTTCTGCAGTGTGGAGTGTGCGCGCATGCACGTGAGAGTGGAGCGACTCCAGCCCAGGAGACCAAAGCTACGGTCTCCCCTGTGTCTTCTGGCCACGGTCGGGGGGCTGGAGCAAGAAGAGTTGACGCTGTTTAACAGACGGGCTTCACTAGATAGAACTTTGCGGTTTTGGTGCTTCCGTGTAGTTTGTGTTGGAGCCACATGTGAGCGCGCATGGAACACCGACCCACAATGATTTATACGTGTAAGAAGTTACAAACAGTCCCTTTAAGTGATTGTAGGGATAAGGGTATTTTTTTTACCTTTTCTGATACAACATGTCACCTCTTTTGCCATTTATAGGAGACAAATAATAAAACAGGAGAGATTCATCTTTCACACATCCACGTGGAGGTTTCTGGTAACTGGAACAGTGTGGATCACGTGAGTCTTTTGCTTTCCCTGTCTGGTCTATGTGAATGATTAGAGGACTATGGGGCCTAATGCATTCTGGCCTCAGTTTCAAGGTTTAAAGGTCCCATATCGTGCTCATTTTCAGGTTCATACTTGTATTTAGTGTTTCTACTAGAACATGTTTACATGCTGTAATGTTAAAAAAAAACGTTATTTTCCTCATTCTGTCTGGCTGAATATACCTGTATTTATGCTCTGTCTGAAACGCTCCATTTTAGTGCATTTCAACAGAATTGCGTTGCTAGGCAACAGTTTGGGGTTCATGTTTACTTCCTGTCAGCTGATGTTATTCACATACACTGCAACAGGAAATAAACTGGGACACATTTAGAATGTTTACGTTTAAAACCGAGTAATGATCTAAATATTGTATATTTGTGACATCACAAATGGACAGAAATCCTAATGGCTTGTTTCACACGCGCAATTTCTGAATACAGGATCTGTGTGTTTCTCCGTATATTGAGCATTTTGATAGTTAACATTACTTATATAGCACTTAAACCTGCTTTATAATATAAAATACATGAAAATCTCACTTTTTACAATTTGGGACCTTTAATTTGGTTTCTGCTGACATGATTAGAACCAAACCAAATAGCTGATCAAGATGTGAGTGCACTCTCATGGCTTTTTGAGCATATAGCAGTGTAGCGTGTTAGCTCTGTTTGTCCAGCTGATAGCCTGCTGACTCAGGATTACACAGATGTGTGTTGTGGTTTTCAGACAGAAACACAAAATCCAACCGCCCCACTTTCAGACCAAATGTTTCTCTTTTAGTAGCGATGATACGATCTGAAACGCAGCCCTCTGGAAACACAGATAGTGGCTTGAGTCTTTATCATGTTTTATCACCAGTTATATGCTTTTTTTAACTGAAACATTTTATTCAGAACACTTCATTTAAATGTGTTGCGTCTACTTTAACGTTTCCCCTCAGTTTTGTAAATATTCATAAAGTCTGTCAGAAGAGACAGAGAGGTGGAGTGCTTTCTAAAACTGTGGCTGCATTGTCCCAACTCGTTTTATAAAGAGTGAGATCATCCAGCAAACAGACCCCTAACATATACTTTTCACAATTTTTAGCCAATAGGAGGCCAGCTTAGATTGAGGTCATTATTGCTGCTTGCCGCCTGTTTTGCCATTTTACTTTACAACGGTGGTTTTGATCTTTTGCTTTCCTGGCAGCCGTACAGAAAGTGGTTGTGTTAATAGACATTGCTGCTGGAAAAAATGCCAGGGAAGCAAGTAAGCCTGCAGGCCAGGCTGGATAAGGTCTGCTCTTCAGAAATGACTAACTGTATAGAAATTCCACCCTCTATACTTGAATTACACACAAGGTAGTCACAGCAAAGTTGGTTGACTCAGCACTTCATAGGAAATACCCAGTACACATTTTTTCTCTTAAGACTAAAACTTGGATACAGATGGTTGTTGATTACACAAAAACCTCTAACTGTCACCTAAAGCTGTCGCAGCTTTATACAGATGTCTAAAACAGTAAAAAGGTTTTAGACATCTGTGGCAGATTTGCTTAGCTGTTTAAAAGTGATTCAGTTACAGTTAAAGTGGCAGTAGGCAGTATATTTTTGGCATCGTTGGGCAAAAAATTCCATAATAACCTTTCAGCATATTGTAATTCAAGTGTTCTGAGAGATAACTAGACTTCTGCTCCTCCTCATGGCTCTGTTTTCAGGCTTTAGAAAATCTAGCCCATGACGGGAGACTTTGACCAATCACAGGTCATTTCATTGAGAGAGCGTTCCTATTGGCTGTGCTCCGGTCATGTGACCAGAACTTGGCGTTCCTTCAACAGATTTCACAATGGCTTCCGCGTCACAATCTTTCTCATTTTAAAACTAAACCGTGCACTACAAGATGATTCTGAGAACATCTGAGGAGATAAATAGGCTTTACAGTAACATAATATTGATTCATATTTGATCAGCGCTGCCTAGTTTGACCGTTTGGTCGGAGTTCGCGAGTGATTGACAGCCGGCTCTCATACACGGCAGATGGACAGCAGACCTCAGACCAGCTCTTACTGCTTGTTTTCCTCCGGTCTGTGAAATCTTGCAGATGCCGTTAGGAGCACCAGAGGACACAGAGGAACATGATTTTTTTCAGGTTACCTGTTTCATGTACTACTCTCATGATATAGCGACCGTTTTATAAAAAAACTACCTTTTTTTAATCATATTTGCTCCATTAATTTAGATATTTTAGTAAAAGTCCCTAGAAGTGTATGACTCAACTTTTCCCCATGGTCTAGGGTGGAAAAAGTTAACAAAAATCACAATAAATCATTATCGCAATACTTAAATATCACAATACATATCGAATCAGCACCCAAGTATCGTGATAGTATTGAATCAGGAGATAAGTGAATCGTCTCAGACCTAATCATTAAGTATTTATGATGGAATAGACACAGAATCAAATTGTGCCAGAGGAACAAAATTCAGGCTTTAACAGCCAAATTCTTCTCCGGGAGGGGGGGGGGGGTGCTTTATCCCGAACCCCCCTAGCTGGTTACTTTTTCCCACTGGCTGGATACTCCATATACTTGTGGAATTTCCTATTTATTTAAGTAGCACAGGCCTTTGTCACATGGATGTATGTATATACACATTTTTTTTCTGACTTCGGGTAGCTCTCTCTTCTTTCACCACACATGTGTTTGCATCCTGGTCTGTGTGCAGATAGCGTAGGAGGAATAAAAGATATCATAAAAAGATATATATATATGTGTGTGTGTGTGTGTGGTAGCGGCTCCTCTGGAAGGAAAATAGATCGATCTTTAAGTATTTAATTCAATGATGGTTTCCTTTAAGAAGGTCCATCTTGTTGCTCTCGGCGCCATTATCATTAGAATTTGTTTATCATTAAATTATAAATTCCTCATCTTCCTCATCTTTAAGATGATTCGGTAATCGAATTTCTGATGCTACAAATGCAGTCCTGCCCCGTCACTCTTTATTCTGTGTGACTTCTAACCTGTTTTTATCTGAGAGCAGCTCCGAATTCACTGCAGAAGCATTAAATCAGTCCGACTCAAACACACAACGGTAGCTCTCTGCAGAGCTACGACCACTTCTTCTTTCTTTCTTTCTTTCTTTCTTTCTTTCTTTCTTTCTTTCTTTCTTCTTCTTCTTCTTCTTCTCAGTTACAGGTTTCCTGTGGTTCCATAAAACGTCTTAAATTCAGTCAAATGAAATAAAATCAAGGTAATGCTGGTCATAAATTGTCTTTAATTCACTGTAATTGTTCTGTTTGTGTTAAATTTGCAGATGGTGCATTTAAGGCTCATGGGAAAATTGTGATGCATCATAATCTACCGTAAACGTCCAATAATGTGTATTTGTTTGATTAGCTTAGTATAAGATATTGTTTCACATATTTTACTAATCATTTTCCGAAATTTTTCGGATATATTCAACATATTTCCAAACTGTTTATCATGCTTTTAGCCTCTTTACAAATAGATGTTATTTTGGTTGCGTGTCATCTTTTGGCTATCGTCAGTTGTGGTTGCTGACGGGGAAATGCAAGTTTAATGACAAATGGTTGGAAGGAAGGAATATAAGTTTCGGAGGTGGTTGGTGCCGGCAGGAAACAAAGTACGATGTTATTTATGCTGAAAGACTTACACGTTTGTGTTGTTTTTCAAACAAAGTCATAAGCTTATTAATTTTTTTATTACACACGGTCAGTGGATGCACACACATGTAAAGGAACATAATAAGAACACCAGCAGATAAAAAAAGACCCACCACTCACCACTGATTGAGACTTTCCTCCAGTTTAACGTCATTCAAACACATTTAGGTTGAACTGGGCACAACTGGTCGACTAACTGGTGATTTGTTTGTTTTTAAGTGGCCATGAGCCAAAAACAGGAGTACGGGAAACCGTGATATAGCTGTCCAGCAGTGGTGCATGTTGGGTAACTGTCATGGTGGCTGGTTAAAGAGACCAAAGCACACTTTAATACCAAACACCGCTGTGAGACAAATCGGTACAAATTGGTATTTATCCACTTTATAGGATTACAAAGGGGCCCCTGTGGGGCGTCTCCATGGGCCAGAGACCGAGACCGAGGGAGAGCGGGGGGGCCAGAGACCGAGACCGAGGGGGGGCCGGGGATCAGGAACTGAGGGGGGGTTAGAGGAACAAAGACGCTCCGGGAACCAGACTGTCAGAGTCCATCTATACTGGTCCAGACTCAACTCTCTGCTTCAGTGGAGGAAGAAGTTCCAGCATCCTTTACTGAAGGAAAAGTAACAACACAGCCAGAGCTGAAACCATTAATCAATCAGTCAGCCCATCAATCGGAAATTTATTGACAGATATTTAATCAAGTAATTGGGTAATTGATTATTTGTTTAAGTCATTTATTTAACAAAAATCCCAAATACAATACAGTTTCCAGATGTGTGGAATCGCTGCTTTTCTCAGTTTTATGTCGCTATTGTTTCATTTTATAGACAATATGATTAATCGACTAATTCAAAATGTTCTTTTGACAGATGCAACAGTTTGAAGATACTATTTGTTTTCTAAATTTTATCAAAATCGCAGTATGGCCTACTGAAATTTTCTAATCACAGGAGGCGCAATATTTGTGTAAGGCTAAATGTGTCCAAATACTGTTTTTAAATTTATAATTTTTTTTCATATTTTTCCGACATTTTTCGGATATTTTTTCCCATATTTTCCTAATAATATTCTGATATTTTTCACATATTTCACTAATAATTTTCCGACATTTTTTGGATATTGTTCACTAATAATTTTTCGGATATTTTTCACATATTTCCGAATGTTTTATCCTGCTTTTAGCCTCTTTACATTATTTTGTTACAGTTACTGTTATTTTGTTATTGTCATTACTCTTTATGTTATTTAGTTTAGTTTTCACATATTTTACTGATATGTTTTGACATTTGACATTTTTCACGTATTTTCAAATATATTTACTATTTTTTCACGTTTTACTAAGAATTTTCCGACTTTTGTTCGGATATTTTCACATATTTGAAAGGCTAAACGCCAACAAATTTTAATTGAAGCAGAATACTTACTTACTAAACATTTTTGTGAATTTTGGAAATGATTACATCCATCTTTTTTTCAATACATTTTTTTTTAATTTTGGACTTTAAAACACCCTGGAGCTATTGTAAATGTATAGAACACAAGTCACAAATAAACCTATGCAGCCACCACTGGAATCTAATTCTACTAATAATAATATTAGTGTAGCCTGATCTTTATCTGACACTGGACAGAAATACCAGGTTCAAACAGAATGTGGCCCACTAAGTACCAAAAATTATATATTTATTTCTTATATGTTGTATAATGCCCTTGTTAAGCACTTTGTGACTAATGTTTGAAAGCCCTATATACTGTAGATACATTTTACTCACTTACTTACTTAATACTGGGCCTGTGAGACTAATGACAGCTGCAGTCATCTGACATTTATTAAGATAATTACAGGGTATTGTGTGGTGCGTATTTTGTAGCTTCCAGTGTGTCTCAGTTCTATTAATAATGTCTTATTTTATTGTTATTATTATTATTATTATATATACAGTATAGGAAAGCTTTAACATCAGAGCCAGTTATACAGTGATATATTTTAAAGATGAGTTATAAACACATCCTACTTTCGGGCTCTTGATCCTGTCTGTGACTTTGACACAGTCAGAGGTTTCAGGGACTTGGCTCTGTTTCTATGCAGATTTTCCAGAGGCAGCACACACAAAGATAAAGACCGAAAAAACAGTGGTGAGCCAGCGCTGTTTTTGGCAGACACTGTTTCCTCTGACCACTGGAAAAGAGTTAAACTCAATCTCAAATATCTTATTAGCATTCCAAGAAAAGCCCAACTAAACCAGTCTGATGTATACTACAGGAAAAAATCTGCCTCTAAAACCATTCAATTATTTAAATAAGCAATATGCAGTGTAATCGTTACCCATTTTGTAGCATGCTGTACTTGGTGTTCCTGCAGATATCTGGTTGAACAAACAAGGTTTTACATCACATTTATATATTTCTAACTCAGCTGCTGTGGAGTTTGACAGCAGAATGTGTTTCAGAGATCTAAACATTTAGGTTTAGTGTCAACTAGCGATGCACCGATACCACTTTTTTTCAAACCGAGTACGAGTACAAGTACTTACATTTGTGTACTCTCCGATACCGAGTACCGATACGAGTACTTCTCTGTGCCAAAAGACCCTTGTTAACAGCCAGCTGGAGGCTGTGAGCGACACACGGCAGGCTGTGGAGTCCCGCATACGAGACGGTGCGCCGCCACCGGCTCTAGGTCGGCTTGGAAAGGCTCGGGGCGAAGGTGGCTCGAGGCCGAAGCTTAACAGTGCTCCCCGCACGGACTGTCGACCGCCATGCTGCGGCCCACGTAAAAGGCGTCAGGGGTCTGTGGCGATGTGTGCAACCCACCCGACCCGTCTTGAAACACGGACCAAGGAGTCTAACGCACGCGTGAGTCAGAGGGTGCAAGCAAAACCCTGTGGTGCAATGAAAGTGAGGGCGTGCGCCGGCTGAGGTGGGATCCCGGCCCAGCAGAGGGCGCACCACCTGCACGTCTTGCCCGCACTATCGGGGAGGTGGAGTGTGAGGACCCGAAAGATGGTGAAGAGAGGTTAACATCACGCTACCGTAAAGTGGTATCGGTGCCGTTGTATCGGAGCCGTTTTGCGAGTACGAGTACATGAGCAGAGTATCGGACACGATACCTGATACTGGTATCGGTATCGGTATCGGTGCATCCCTAGTGTCAAGCAGTGAGTCATACAGTCATACTGGGAGTCAGTTCTATTAATGATGAGTAATAGGCTGCACTGGCATCACGGAGAGCCTCCCTATATGATTTAACACTATCTTACCAGACTAAACAAGATTCTTCGTGATTGGTGGAGATGGACTGTGGCTGGCAGAAACACAACTTCAGAGACCATCAACCACTAGGAACTCATTAGATGGGGAGTGCAGTGGACAACTGTTTTAATGTGATACAGGAAAATGTAAACCATAATTATATTTGGTTGAGTGCTTCCTGATGGCGTGGCATATTACAGTCATCAGATGAACTATATATTAATACAATTATTTTACCTTAAAGGTCCCATATCATGCTCATTTTCAGGTTCATACTTGTATTTTGTGTTCTACTAGAACATGTTTACGTGCTGTAATGTTAAAATAAAACTTTATTTTCCTCATACGGTCTGCCTGAATATGCCTGTATTTACCCTCTGTCTGAAACGCTCCGTTTTAGCGCATTTCAAGGGAATTGCAATGGAATTGCGTTGCTAGGCTTGCTTTGCTTTGGGACCATGTTTACTTCCTGTCAGCTGATGCTATTTACATACACTGCAACAGGAAATAAACTGGGACACATTTAGAATGTTTACGTTTAAAATCGTGTGATGATCTATATATTGTATATTTGTGACATCACAAATGGACAGAAATCCTAACGGCTTGTTTCAAACGCACAGTTTCTGAATATGGGCTGTATGTATTTCTCCATGGATTGAGTGTTTTGATACTTTCACAGTGTTTGTATATCACTTTAACCTGCTTTATGATATAAAAGACATGACAATCTCACTTTTTACAATATGGGACCTTTAAATCAAAAAGTTGAAATTGTGATTTTTGTTGAGACAACATGACAACATTTATTTAAATGAACACTACAGTCTAATTTGACCCGCTTTAATTCTGTGCTCTGTTACTGACTATACAACTCTTGTTATCTGTCAATTCAGGAATGCATGGTGGATGAGGACTGTGGTGACCTGAAATACTGCCTGTATGAGATTGAGGACTCCAAGTGCCTCCCCTGCATACCAACGGATATGGTGGGGATTCAGTCAGTGCTGCTTTAGTTAAAGCTGCACTGATCAATGTTGGTGTTTCAACAATGGATCAAATGGCTATATGTTTAATGTGAAAGTTGTAGCTCGTAGTGACAAAAGTGACATTTTAGCCAGTGGCCAAAAAGTTAGTAAATGCTGCTTTAAAGGTGTTGAGTGTTCAAATATCAGCACCTCATGGTCAAACTAAATGTCATAGAATGGGATCACGGCCATAATCAAATTGGCATTGGCATCGTTGATGCTAGCTTTTTATTGTGCTGAATCACTAGCATCAACTTTCTGCATCACATTGCTCATAAATCATTTGCATCTTGTCACAAATACCATAGCCGTGTCTTGGTAAAAGGTAACTTTAAAGGATAAATAGTGAAAGTAAATGTAGTATTCATCCCCTGTTCATCAGTATAAACAGCACCCTCTTTCTGCTCTGTGCCATAAAGCAACCTCCCTTTGTTCTGCAGAGCAACCCAGTGTAAAATAATCTGACCCAGTGCTGTAAAATGAAAAATAAAATGTACCAATAGAAAGTCATATATACATGGATTATCAACACGATGCAAACAGTAATAAAAAACAATGTTAGCTGAAGTGTTAATCCTGTACAGTAAGGCATCATTAATAAATCAAATGTCACAAGTATCGAAATGTTTAAAAAGCTACACATAGTGTCTTTTATTGGAAAACTACAAAAATACATTAACCATGTGTGCAGCAACAGACCAAGTGTGCTTTACTCTGAATGTACGTGTGTCCCCACTTCAGCCCTGCACTAAGGATGAGGAGTGTTGCTCAGATCAGATGTGTGTGTGGGGCCAGTGTACAGTCAACGCCACCAGAGGAACAGAGGGAACTATCTGTCAGGGTCAGAGTGACTGCAGGACGGACCTCTGCTGTGCCTTTCAACGAGGTGAGCTTTAACGGTGACTAACCTCAGAGACTGACACAAAACAAAACACACTCTTACTTAACCTGCCATATTCCACATATATAGTATGAACACAAATACTAGTAGTGTAGGGTTTGTTATTTTAAAGGGACTGTTTGTAACTTCTTACACGTATAAATCATTGCGGGTCGGTGTCCCATGTGCGCTTGCGTGTGGCTACGCTGTTCAGACTCAGACTCCAACACAAACTACACGGAAGCACCAAAACTGCAAAGTTGTATCTAGTGAAGCCCGTCTGTTAAACAGTGTTGGCCGCGGTCGGAGGACGCGGGGGAGACCGTAGCTTTGGTCTCCAGGACCGGAGTCTCTGCTGTACTCTGCTCCTCTGCCTGCCTTCACACACGACGCGCTCGTTCTCCCTCTTTCGCTCCACTCTCACGTGCATGCGTGCACACTCCACACTGCAGAAGAGTTAGTTTAGCTCTGAGAATATCTAGTGAATAGTGGACGTTTGTGCAGAAATAACTGCTGCAGCTCCTCCAGACCAACAGAGGTTTCCCGTGTCTTGTGAAGTGACGGGGCTCCGCAGAGAGAAACGTTATCGTCTCCGACCAAAACTCCGGTATCTCCCCTGTTCCCTCCGGCCGCGGTCGGGAGGCTGAGGCAGGAAAAGCCAACACTAGGATCAGCATTGATTCATGGAGAGACCTTCGTCTGGTCAGCTAACATTACTGCCAAGCAGCTGAAATATAGCGTGATATTGTGCTTTTAGCTGACGTGTGTCGCCTCACTGTTTTGAACGATGCTCCTTCATGTCTATGTAGAGCGAGCACAAGTGCGAGCAACAGGACGCTGACTTTCGCTGACTTAATGGCCACAGGTGTCGCTGTTAATAAGCAATTTCTGATTCTTACAAACAGTCCCTTTAAGGTCAAATTCATTTAGCTTATACAGTATGTCTCCACATGTCCCTCATGTAAGCTTTCATTTTCCCTGTCCTTTTTCCATAATGTCATTTTCTCATCTACACTACTATATTATATTTTCAGTTGTATCCACTATTGCCTCTCATATCCTTTTTTTGTTTTTACGTTGCTTGAAATGTTCTAATGCATTTTGTAGCTACTACTGTTATTTTGAAGTGAATTTAGGTGAACTGACCCACTTCATTTACAAAAACACATATTCTCACTGACCACTAGTCATTTAGAAGCTTCTATTTATCCAGGTTTTTAGATGTCTCTAAGATTCCTGCTTCCCCCCCCAATACAATGGAGGTGTAGCAAGGAGAAAGGTTAAACCACTGGAGGTCAGCAAAAACAAAAATCTTCAGTGGCTGTTAAGTTGCTCTTTAAGGTTTCATATGTTCTTATCTCTTTCTATCTTCAACGTAACTAAAGTCCATATACAGCACACGGTCAAATATACTGTATGAAGTGCCCTCCAGTATCAAATGGAAATGATGAGGAAAAATTACTGGCCATTAATCCAATTCAATTGTATTCATATAGCACCAAATCATAACAGAAGTAATCTCAGGGCATTTTTCATATAGAGCAGGGCTGCGGTGGAATAGTGAAAAAATGACGTCCTAACGTCTTCTCCTAACCACTTCTCCTTGACCTCAATGGAAAACGTCATGAGGTCAAGGAAAGATGAGAAGGAGAATTCAGAAGGACTCAGGAAAAGACTGCTCTTTCACTAGGCTCCGTCATTATGATGCGACGGCGGATGTTAGTGACGCAGGTCTGCTGTGGTGAAAATAGAAATGTTCTGAAGATGGACTACAAACGGCGCTGCTCCCTCCGTGCGTTGTTAAATAGGTCTTTCAATGACAGACTGCTTCACCCGCGGTGTGTTAAAGAGATACTACAGGTCCTTCTGCTGCTGGAACACTCTATCAACAGATAATAAAGAATCATCTGACCTAACGTGGACAATATATGATTAATATTGAGTTAATAGTTGGAGTTATGAAGAAGGGGTAGGATCATATACTTCTTCCAACTTCTTTTCAGACATGTAATATTTATTTATGTTGATTATTTGTTAATTGATTGTTTACTGTTCATTTTATTTGTTATTCTTGTTTTGTTTTTTACTGAGGTATTTGTTACATGTTCCAAATAAATAATTAATTCAAAATAAAGTGAAACGAAATCAGTCCACTCATATTCAACATGAATCCCAATTAGTATATGAGCGTATGAAAATAATATGCAAGATAAGCATATCGTTTGTTATCAGGAACGGCAGAATGGTGCGTCGCTTTAAATGCTGCGGACGCAAGGAATTGTGGGATGTTATTCTCTCTTTTCCTTTGGTAAAGGATGCTCCAGTGTATCCTCTGCTAAAGGAGATAATAAAGGAAGCATAGAAGCTCCTTTCCTCAGCATTTAGAGAATTCGAACAGCTCTTATCATGGCTGCTACTGAGATACTTACAGGTCATTTCACTCCGTTAGGAACCTTCCTAAGCAAAAAGGACTATTCGAATGCAACCCAGGTATAGACCATACTCTAGTGCTCTTATCACACTCAGACCAAATAGCATACATTCATAGAACTTGTCTGATTTTAATTAAAGTAATTATATGGTTGTTTTTCACTGATTGATGTAATCTGTCTAAACTCTTCAAACACGGCCCAAGAAGAAGAAAACTGAATGGAGACATCCATGGGAAAATACTCTTGTCTGAGACTAGTGTTAATGTCGAAGTATCTGATATGGGCTTTATATTTTTGCTTTGTGTGTAACAGGCAAAGTAAAGACAGTTTTGGACTGCCATTGTTTTTTTCTCTCTGCTGCTTCCTCCAGAGCTGTTGTTTCCAGTGTGTAATCCCAAACCAGAGAAGGGAGAGTCCTGTCTGAGCCACCCCAACCTGCTGATGGACATGCTGGCCTGGGACCAGGAGGGTCCCCGAGACCACTGCCCCTGTGCTGACGACCTCCAGTGCCAACCTCAAGGGTGAGAGCAACACAGAGTATACATGTACACTTATAATCCCCCAAAAATAAGGATGTGCAATAGTTTTAAGTTTTTTTTAGATTGAAGTAAAATCTTATTGTTGTAAATTTGTAACATACATCATACAACTTGGGATAACAAGTGATCTAAGTTATACTGTATGTGGGGGAACACAGTAGAGAGCTCGTTCTCATTCCCAGGGCGTCAAATATCGAGACTTTGTCATGGCCGTCGGCGTACGGTACCACCGCACAAGGCACCCTTTAGTATGAAACGCACCGGGTGTTCCATAAACTACAATATAAACTAGTTTGGTTCATATCACGGTTTTGGGGTCACGGTTTTCGGTTCGGTTCGGTATATTTGTTACAGCGAGGAGGTCATGTTCTGATTTCAATATGCTTTTCATTTATTTGGCAAAAATAAATTAATAGATGTTTGTCTTAACAAAAGTATGGCTTACATAAAGAACATAAACATAAACTTCTTCATTGACAAATCTTAATTGAAAGAATAGGTCTTCTACAGTTATTAGTGAAAACAAAAAAGGCAGATTTGTTATTTTCTTATAAATATGATGAAATTATAAACTAAGGCCGTACATTGAAGCATAAGCTCAACCAGAACTATGCTAAAAAACGTTGCGTTTATGAATGAGGTATGAGCTGTGAGCTTATAGCTCATTCAACAGTGGCTCATTGGTCATAATTCTTACTATAACAGTTAAGGCACTCAAATACTGACATATTGTCAATAAGAAAAAATACATTACAAAAATAAAATCCAAAATGTAAGTAAAAAGGCTGTTGTAAATCCTCAACTGCTGCTTATGCTAGTTTATAAAGGGCAGGCACAACAGACTAACATTCACACGTGAAGGCTCACACACTTTGACCATATGCTTTAATTCTGTATTGTTTACGATGGTGTTGTCGTATATGCAGCGATAAACACTCTTCTAGCATTAGATATTACTTTGTCACGGTGTGAATCTGCAGTGGGAGGCTGACTGAACGCTGTGTGGGGGAACGGACTCTCCGTCCAGTCTGCTTTTGTTTCGCTCCGCTGATCAACACATTCGGGTGATGCCGTCATAATTAAATGTTTCAAGTCTCCACATATAAACCCGACTTCAGTTGAACAGTGTCGGCGTACAGTTTGACACAAATTGTTGTCAATTTAACTCGACTATCGGCTACTGGGCGCTACAGCGCTGCTACCATTCCTTGTGTGCTGCCAAAACTTTCCGGGTAAAACTCACGCTCCAGAGTTTCTGTTCCGCGCGTGCGAGTAGTAAACATAAACAGCTGTTTGGGTAACGGCGAACCGAAAGGATTTTTGCGGACCAAACCGAACGTCCTGAACCAAACGGTTCAGGTCAAATACACGAACCGTTCCACCCCTACTGTAAACCAATCCACGGCAACAGTAAACTCTCCGAGAACATGCGCCGGAAGTGTGTCGACGTCGTTTAAATAGCAAATAGACACATCGGGCGGGTGAGAGGGGAGGTGGATGGGCCCAACAAACACAAGACTTTCATCTAGCAGACCGCTGGTCATGTCCTGTGCATTCCCGTGTCTTAAGTATCACTTTAATGTTGCAATCAGCTGTTTGTTCGTGTCCCGTGTTCACAACCTTCAGTGTCATTTTCACCGTACAAACGTCGTAGTTTTAAGTCCATCCATGTAGTTCTTTCCTAAACCTAACTATAGTGGTTTGGCCTAATCCTAAAGTGACGCCAACAGGTAACTATAGTGGTTTTGGTGCCAAAAATGAAGTGACACCAAGGGACATGACAAAGCGGCGGTGTGTGACGAGTTGGGATGAGACTGTGTTGGAGTAGAAGTAAGCAAAAGCATTACTGCAAATGTTTTCCTAAATTCCTTCTTTTTTTTCTGATACAGACGTGGATCTGTTTGTGGAGAGTAGTCCTGGAGATGGAGAAAGAAAGAGGAAGTTATACATAACCCCGTCCAGGAGCTACACTAACATCCTTACTGAGCATTGACCAAAGAACGACCCGTCTGCTGATCAACAGTTTATAAAAGAATATCGTGTTGTTTCAGGACAGGACTTGCACTGTATTATTTATGCCTTATTATGACCAATGCCTACTATCATGCACCAAATAAAAGACTTGTTTTTAAGTTTGACTGAGAACCAAGAAAAGCAGTATTGTGGTATTCACAGATTCAATATGGACCCGTGTTGGCTGGTGATTCCAAAAACTGGGGAGGACAGGAAGAAAACCAACCCATGGCATCATGTTACTTTACACTAGTTGGCTACTTATCTCTACTTTCTTATGTTCAACGAAAAATAAGGCAGTAAAACAATGGCTTACAAGATTCCTTAAAAACACTGTGTGATGAACCTCGTGTGTGATGAACCTCGTGTGTGCTGCATGCCACCTTAGTCCCGCCGTGGCAGCGAGGCCAGAGACTGCGCCAGCAGAGCGGAGCTCTCCGTTATTTCTCCGACAGTGTGCTTTTAATGTCCCTGTAGCAATTTCTGATTCTTACATAGAGTCCCTTTAAGACGAGGAATCCAGAACATTCATTCATATAACGGTAATTCATAATGTAAAGTGTTTGTTTACCTTGATAGACAGACATGGATTGAACCTAATGGAAGAGGACAGGAGACCTCAGGGAGGGACAGATGAAGAGGAGGCAACACAACAGACCTCTCGTTCCACTGAAACACTGTCGAACGGTCTGCAATTGCGTCCTCAGGTCTTTTACAGCGACAATCCTCAGTTATTTGACTCAAACGTATCCAGGAAATCACATTACAGACACTACCACTGACTACATGTGTAACGATACGGTCACAGATTAGCACTTTGACCATACACGGTCCAGCCATGGGCTATGTTTCGGCATAGTCTTGTTGTTAAGATGGTTGTCAACTAGAGCAGGACACAGCACTGACCACTAGAGAGCAAACTGTTGTCCCTTCTGTGTGTCAGCAAGTGTAAGCTGTAACACACACATACACACAAATGAGAGGAGCCGCATGAAGGAAATATTCAGGATGACGCTGATAATCACCTGATTTTAATGCAGACTGATATGGATCACACACACACACACACACACAAATAGTACAACTATAGGAAACAAAAGGGTCTTTGACTTGAATATCAACGTTCCCTAGATTTTGGATTTAGATTCAGTTTTTCCACAGAGAGAATAATATCTAGACGCCTCTGTCCACGTTTTGATGCAAAATTTGTCTTCTTTTATTTTTGTAATTTTTCCTTTCAGTTTTTTTAGTCTATTTGCATTTGAAACTCTTTGCTTATGCAAAATGCCTTAAACAAAACTTTCAATGGGAAAACCAAAGATCCTGCGCATGTCTTAAAGGTCCCATATTGTAAAAAGTGAGATTTTCACGGCCTTTATATTATAAAGCAGGTTTAAGTCCTATATAAATACTGTGAAAGTATTGAAACACTTAATCCAGCGAGAAATACACACACAGCCCGTATTCAGAAACTGAGCTTTTGAAACAAGCTGTCAGGATTTTTGTCCATTTGTGATTTCACAAATAAACAATATATAGATCATTACACGGTTTTAAACATAAACATTCTAAATGGGTCCCAGTTTTATTTCCTGTTGCAGTGTATGTGAATGACATCAGCTGACAGGTAGTCATGGACCAAAACTGTTGCCTAGCAACGCAATTATGTTGCAATTCCGTTGAAATGCACTAAAACAGAGCGTTTCAGACAGAGGGTAAATACAGGCATATCCAAGCAGACAGAATGAGGAAAATAAAGTTGTTTTTTTTAACATTACAGCACGTAAACATGTTCTAGTAGAAACCCAAAATACAAGTATGAACCTGAAAATGAGCACGATATGGGACCTTTAAGACCTCTTATATGGATACCTGTGAACTGAAGTGGGAGAAGCAGTTGGTCTTAGATTCAGAAGTATGTTTCCCACTGCAAACAATGTTAAACCTGTTTAACCTTTGTTCTCAACAAATGCTATTCCTGTCAGTTCAGGTATAGCCTACTACAGTACAGAGCCTCATCCACCTTTTCTATACCAGCAAGAGCTTTCAAGAGTTCTTGTAAGGTTTTCATCAACATCAACATCTGTATTTTTCAGCATTCAGCCAACTTTAATCCAAAATACAAATGTGTACTTCAAAAATGTATTCATCAAGTTACACAAAGCTCAGCCAGCTTTTGTTGTCTGTGTGGGCATAGTGGCTCAAAAGGTCCTGATTTTAAAAAGGGGTCTTATTGTGTGGAAAAAGCCATCCTGTGTCAGTGGGCTTCCCCTGGATGTGCTGGATTCCCCTTCATGAAAACACACACTATTAGATATACAACTGCACCTTGCCCTCAAGGCTAGATTACCAACCGTTAATAACGGTAAGTGCACTGGGGCCCCAGACCTCTAGGGGCCTCAAATGTCCCAGGTTCAATGCATGTCAATTGGTTTTGGTAATTTGATTGCAAATGTGTAGGGGGAATTTGCACCAATCAGCTAAGGTGGGTCTGGCATTATTGGCCAGTTTGTCTTTTAGAGAGGCCCTGTGTCAAAATGTAGTTTTAAGACATTAGTGTAACCTGCGGGCCAGTTTGTATTTTTTCAGCATTTAGAGTGCTGGTTTTGTTTCTTGGTGTCTGTATCATTTCACACAGGGTTGAGGAGGTCAGTCGGGGCTTGTGAGCAAATGTTTGCCCTGGGGCCCCCTTAACAGGTTGATCTATGACTGCTCATGAGTAAGGTGGAGAGATGGGACTGTGCCTTGTTAAAGAAGAGGATGGGTCAAGTGCAGAGCATTAAGTCTGCCATAAATGATTCATTTCAAAGTGATGCTATGTGGGCTGAACACAGTGGCCACAACTGATAATTACAGGATGGTGAAAGCAGAAACGTAGTTTAATTGTAGCACTACAAGTAGAGAGAAGAGTCATATAGTAAGCAAACTGGCTGAATAATGTCAGTTAGCAAAATATATCTAAAGGTTCACATTAGCTAAGAGGCCTATAGCCACCACAAGCTGCTGGTCAATGGCATGGATGTATTAAAGCTGAAGTAGGCGAGATTGGAGCAAATATGATTAAAAAAAGTTATTTTTATAAAACGTCGCTATATCGTGACAGTAGTACATGAGACAGGTAACATAAAAAATCTGCAAGATTTCACAGACCGGAGGAAAACAAGCAGTAAGAGCTGATCTGAGGTCTGCTGTCCATCTGCTGTGTACGAGAGCCGGCTGTCAATCACTCGCGAACTCCGACCAAACGGTCAAACTAGGCAGCGCTGATCAAATATGAATCAATATTATGTTATGTTAATGCCTAAGTCTTTAGCTGTAAAATGAGAAAGTTTGTGACGCTGCCGCCGCCATTATGAAATCTGGTGAAGGAACACCAACTTCCGGTCACATGACCGGAGCACAGTCAATACGCTCTCCCAATGAAATGACCTGTGATTGGTCAAATTCTCCCGTCACAGGCTAGATTTTCTTAAAGCCTGCAAATGGAGCCAATAGGAGGTGAAGAAGTCTAGTTTTCTCTCAGAACACTTGAATTACAATATGCTGATCGATTATTATGGGATTTTTGCCCAATGATGCAAAAAATATACTGCCTACTACCACTTTAAGAGAAAATGGTCATACCAAACCAGTAAGGCTGAGGCTGTAGCAGCAAAACCTTTGAGTGTATTGAGTTGAGGAAGTGTGTGTTTTATAACCATGTAGGAATTAAACCTCTGTGTTAGCCTATTTCTTGTTTCACATTGTTTCACAAGTTACACAGTGTGGCTGTGTTGGGAGGTTTTGGATCCCCTCAAGTTGGCATGCATACATTATTTGTCACCTGACTGGAGTTCTATGCCCACCCAGATTACCTGTGGACACCTTTAGAAGGCGCCTTTTAATTCCCCTGAAGCAGTTTTTTTTTTTTATTGAGACGGAGTGAAATCCGGAGGAGTGAGAGCTCCTTTCACCCTATCTGTGTCCCGCTGACGTCACGGCGGTCCGCTGGTGTATCCGCCCTGCTGCTGCTGCTGCTGCTTCCTGCTGCTGCTGAGGCTCCACTCCGTCGCTGCCTGTAGCCTGTAGCCGTCTAGCCGTACCCGCCGCTGCTCCTCCTCACTACCTACACACTCACAAGTTCAACAAACCGGGGAAACGTCGACATTTCCGGTACGTATACCCTTCGAATTCCGTCCACGGAGCCGTTTGTTGCCCTGTAAGTCAACTGTGGAGCCCGTTCCCGGTTCTCACTGCTGGTGTGACAGGCGGCGGCTCAACGTGTGACACCGACGAGGAAGAGATGGATGGAGGGAGGGAGTGTGCTGGTCGGAGATCCGCACGCAGATATAGGGAGTAGCTCTGTGGACATTTACCGTACCCCCCACCTCCCCCACCTCACTAGCCGACCACAGAGACGTGTGTCACCGCTGCGACCCCCCAGCAGCCACCGCGGCGCTCTCACACAAACATCTACATTCAACGGTGGAAAAAAGCGGTTCTCTTTTTCCCCACCCACCACCGTCTGTGTGTCTGTCAGTGTGCTGAAGCTCCTACACGAGGAGGGTTGAGGAGGCTCTTCTTTGAATGTAAGCCGAGGTGCTGGCTGGCTAGCTGCCTCCCAGGCTTCACGGTAATCCCATTAAAAGGCTTTCAAAGCCCAACAGTCGCTGTGGTTTTACTGGAAGCGTCGCCCACTGTGGCCGGTGGACGGTGAGAGGTCATGATGGGAGGCAGCTGTGTGTAACGAACATCACGGGATCCGGTGTTTCGTTTGTGCCTGTTGGAGTCTGGTTTCAATCTGTGTGTGTCAGTCTGCTCTGATGAGCTGCTCCATGTCTCCATCTCCTCAGCACTGCTAAACATGCGGGATTGTTGCAGTTTTGGACTGTGAGAGGGAAATGGTGCCCTCGTCAGGTTTAACAAGTGTTATTTAACATTTTTCAAAGCTATTGACTAATGTATTGTGAACTTAAACTAGACTTTTTGAGTCAGTTTGTGATTCCACAGAATAGTGCATTCATACATCAGTGTATGAATGCAGATCCACCGTGTGCTCTTAAAGGTCTGCCTAGTCCGAGTCAGACCGGCCCACTTTCTAGTAAAGTGACCAGTCTCTTCTTGCTGTTGATGGTCTCATGACATTACTCGTGTCTTGTTTAACTTGTTGTGGGTGATTTGAACTGAAATACAAGTCCACACAAGCCATGTGCAAAAGATGGTGCATTGTGACATCACCGTGAGCAGGAAGTTGTCATTTCTTACTGGAATAAGTACGATGGAGATATTAGGGCCACGTTGAGAAAAAACAAAAAATCAGATTTCGAGAATAAAGTCATATTACCAGAAAAAAAAAGTCGTAATTTAATGAGAATAAAGTCATCTATTTCAAGAAAAAAATTATATTACGAGAATAAAGTCATAACTTTACGAGTAAAAAAGTTGTTTCCCCAGCAGGTCTGTGTGGTTCTTTCTTCGGAATAAACGCAGTTTCTTGCACCATCTTTTCAAGGTCCTGATACTGATGATAATGTGGTGCTGATGTGCCAAAAGATGAAGTATTTCCTTATATGTGAAACCTTTACTAAAGTATAACTTCACAAGATGCTCCACGTTCTTCATTTTCACACACGCTGCTCTATTTCCCCTCTAAAATAACACCTCAAATTATTATTATGATTTTATTCTCACAATGCTACGACTTTTTTCTCGTAAACCTATGACTTTATTACCATAATATTACAACTATTTTCTCGTAAACCTATGACTTTATTACCATAATATTACGGCTATTTTCTCGTAAACCTATGACTTTATTCTCGTAATATTATGACTTTATTCTTGAAATCTCAGATTTATTTATTTTCCTCAAAGTGGCCCTGACACTCCGTCGTAGTCTTTGTGACCAACTCTTACAATCTATAAATGCTTTCCCTGCTATCCCTGGCAGAGGGTTTTTACATTAGTAAGACATGGGTTGCTCCTCTGAGACAGTTTTTTGTCATCTGTCTGTAAGCTATTTAACATCAGCCACAGGTGCCCAGTTTAAGCATTCTAATGCGTCTGATCAATTATTCAGAGTGAAGATGTGGCGTCAGCCTGCCTGTAAGCTACAGTAGCTCTGTGACAGACGCGTGATCAAAGGCCACAGCGGGTCCAGATTACAGAGCTGCTGGTTTGTTAGCATGCAGACAAGAGAGGATCTTAGTTTTCCAGTCTTGGCTGATCAGTGGGAGAGTGTGACTGTTCTCTGTTCAGGGAATACTGCAGAGGCCAAGTTGTCTTTTGTCCCAGTTCTGCATCGTTCCCTCCGGCATGGAACGCAGTGACATAAACAGGACACCAGCTTGGTGTGTCAAGATTTCTTTTTTCATGACTTCTTCAGGACAAAATCCAGAAGTTTCTCTCTTTCCTTGGTCCATGACCACATTTTGTTTGTTTTCTCTAATATGGACACACTGGATATGTAGACAAGGCAGCAGGAGGAAACATGAGCCTTGGTATAGTCCTTATTACCTCAGTGACTCGCTGGCAGTCATTCTTGAGCCCTGTCTAAAGTTGTCCACCCTCTCTAGGGTTCGGATCTGCAGCCTTGTTTGCAGCCTGGTTTCTGCCATTTGAGAAACTTCTTCTGTAAAGCAGGACATTTTGTTGAGTCCCATATGTAATACACACAATATGCAATGGGCTTCCTAGATACCATTCTACCAAGTAGGGATACATCGATACCACTTTTTTTCAGACAGAGTACAAGTACTTACATTTGGGTACTCGCCGATACGAGTACTTCTCTGTGCCAAAAGACCCTCGTTAACAGCCAGCTGGAGGGTGTGAGCGACACACGGCAGGCTGGGGAGTCCCTCATATGAGGCGGTGCGCCGCGATCGGCTCTAGGTCGGCTTGGAAAGGCTCGGGGCGAACGTGGCTCGCGGCTGCAGCTTTACAGCGCTCCCCACCCGGACCTCGCTGCACCGTGGACAAAGGGCTCGCTGCGCCATCTCTCCCCGCCGGGGATGGCTCCCGGTACGACTATCGACCGCGGCGGAACTGTTTTCAGACTGTTTTGCGCCCCAACCGCGTTGTGCCGCCAGATCGGGCCACCGGACCCATCTTGAAACACGGACCAAGGAGTCTAACGCATGCGGGAGTCAGAGGGTGCCAGCAAAACCCCGTGGCACAATGAAAGTGAGGGCCGGTGCGCGCAGGCTGAGGTGGGATCCTGGCCCAGCGGGGTCGGGCACACCACCGTAAAGTGGTATCGGTGCCGTTGTACCGAGTACATGAGCACAGTATCGGACTTGATACCCGATACTGGTATCAGTATCGGTGCATCCCTAGTTTGTACTATTATAACACACCCTGACTTTACTCACTGAATACTGAATGCTAGCACAAGTTGTGGCCCAACAACGTTCAACCTACGTTGATATTAAACAAGAACCCAGATGTACCTACCTCCAGCTTGCCACCTGGACCACAGCTCCTACCTCCCAGGTCCCTGCTCTTGAGCTGGCCCAGGCCATGGAGTCAAACACAAACCTCGTGACTGTAGTTGTCCTGTCTGCATATTTTGTTTTTATACCTAAACCCTGTAGACCGATTTGTTTTGCATGTTTCCTTCATATTTTTTAGTGGATAGCCTATTACTTTTATTTTGGTTGCTGTCTAAACAGTATTTTTATAATTTATTAGCACACTACTATACAGGTGGGCATATTTAAAGCTCAATATCAGCTCAGCACAGCAAGAGTACTGGCTGTAAATGTAAATAAAATGACCAAATCCATGCACATAAAATGCGTTCAAATCACCACCACAATATTTACTGTACAAGAATGCCTACAGCCAATTTAGTAATTCTTACAAAGTTTTCAAGAAGACATGAGCTAGGAGTAGCTGAGTCTGCTGTGTGTAGTGGAAGAATGATGAGTGTGAGCAATGCTGCATCGATGAATGAACCACTCTGCATCATCTGGGCTAGTGTTAGCCAGAAGGCATGTGAGAGAGACATGTTTTTGATTCCTATACTTCATGCTGTGTGTGGTGTAAGCCAAACATGACGGATCAGCAGAACCGCATCATTCTCACCGTGAAGCCTGCTGGAGGCAGCATGCTGTGGGGCTAGTTTTTTGCTCCAGACACTTTGAATGAGGGTTTATATCCCAGAGCGCTGCATGTAGTCCCACACTGTAGTCCTACAGTCACAGAACTGACCTCATTGTACACGTTGTGACTTAGGGCTTACAGCTGAAGCTTGCCACTTGGCACAGAATGTGATGCAGCAAACTGTACATCTGCAGCACTGGCCTGAGCCTGAGAAAGTGTCCACAGAGCGTAGCGCACAGTAGCACAGTATTCTGTTAATGTCCTCTTTCAATTCAATTTCAATTATTTGATGTGTGTGATCTGCTGCTGCAGTGTATGATGGCAGAATTCACTGACAGGGTTTAACTGTGTGTATTTCTATTGAGACTGGTAGTAACGAGGCATGTTTGGTTTTATACATTCTGTGTGCCGAGCTCTGCACACAATTTGGTCAGAAATGGGAACTAAGAAGGGTCTTTAAAGCTACTTGTTCTCCAAATCACAAGCACGAAGGCTTAATTATAAACTTAACCCCTGAGTTCCTGATTAGAGGCCCAGTTAACACTGTACTAGCCCAGTGTGACGGTATGCAAAGCTGAATAACTGGTTTGACTGTAACTACATGAGCAGTGCTGCTGCTGAAGCTCAAGCAACTATAACAACAGCAGACTCTTATTGAACATGTGTTGGCGGTGTAAAGTCTGCAGGCAGTACTGGACTGGATTATTGTCATGGTTTCAAAATGAATACCAAACATGGTTTTAGCTTTATTGACAGTTTAACCTCGATAATCCCAGATGGCTGATTGTAAACTGTTGGTTTCAGATTGAATTCCTTGGCACCACCATATGCCACACTGTGAAGTGGGAGGCCAACACCAGCCATATAATTATACCCCCGCGACAGCGTATATAGCGTGTGTCCATCCTTCTGTCCGTCCTTCCGTCCGTTCGCGTCTCACACTTTCGTCTCCGGAGCAGAACTCGGAAACTATTTAATTTAGGACGTTTTCCAAATTGTTACAATGCTGCATATTGCCTCTAGTTTGGTTTGTGTTCACACGGCAGCATTTACAAGCGGTCCAAAAGTTTGATGCGCAAAGAAACTGCTCTGTAATTGGTCAGAATTTCCATGCTGGAAAACTCCCTGAAGTAAACAAAGAAGAGCAGACTTCCAGAACGCAACAATAGAGGGACAACTACGCAGCTTGATCTTGGCCCTGGTCATCTTTTCTTTTTTTTTACCTCGTAGCAATGCTTTAATCCAAAAAGCTGCAATGCTTTCTCCAGTTGGGCCGGATCGAGGTCGGAGCATGTTCTCACCACAAACAAAGCGTACCGAACCGTACCGCAGTTCGTTTGGAAGCAAATCGAGACCACCCCTTCAAGGAGATCTCAGTTCGCTTGTTTTGGTGCTGCACCCGAGTGCGATTGCCGTGTTCACACCTCCCCAAACGAACCGCACCCAGAGGGTAAACACTCCAGGGTTCCATTCAACCCAACTAAACAAGGCAGGTGTGAAAACGCCCTTAGGAACTTCAAATTTGGTATGATGGTGGACAGTGTGGTCTAGTTGCGCCTTTTGAGGCTTAAAAATGCCCCCAAAAAATCGTTGAAATTTTGGACAAAACATTTTTTCTTTTTTTCGACTTCTATTTCGTTTCCGAATTAGAACTCAAACTCTTGTCATCTACTGACTTTATCCTGAGGAATGTGAGCTAATAAAAAGCTAGATTGTGCTCAATAGACTAATTCCATTAGTTCCAAAAGGGCAAAACCTTTGGCCCTGCTTTGGTAGGGGTCAAGTGGTGAGTGGGGGTGCGGGTGGGGGGGGGGGTGTATGTGAGCCATGCTCACTTTTGCCTTGTTAACACAGCCCACCAGAGGCTTCACTTTCTACGACAGCTTACACGGTTTGGTGTGACTGTGGAGAGTGTCCTCGCCCTCTCAGTCAGTCCCAGTGTGCTAACACAAGCGCAGCACGGACAGAGCTGAACACACAGCGTATAAGATCCGTCCGTCTCCTCCATGTTTGCCTCCAGTGTGAGACGCAGAAGGTGATCGCTGACTCCCCCTCACACTGCCTGCTCCCTCTTCAGATCCCTCCCCTCTGGGAGGAGATTCCAGAGTTTCAGGTGAAGCACAGATCCTGAGACTGTTCCATACTTGAACTCCGACGCACAAACACTTTTAGACCAAGCATCGGCCAACGAGCACTTTAAAACGAATGTAGCGGCCCAAAGCACTTTAGGATCCTTTATCCTAGTGTGTATGTTTCAATGTATAAATGTGGTTACTGTTTTCATTATTTACTTCTGTGTGTGTTTGTCTGTTTTTAAGAGGTGACCTGGGGCAAGTTCCTATTAACTGTGTTGACGTGGCAATAAAGGATTGCCTGAGGTCCTTTGAAATCCTGTAGACAAACATACTGTATAACCAGTGTAGTCCTGTTATTCAGCGTTTATCTGCTCACAGAACCTAGATATTTCTGTTGTATTTCCATCTAGGGGTGGGCGATACATCAAATATAGTCGATGTATCGCGGCATGTCTCACGCGCGGTATATAAAATGACAATATCGCGAACATCGACTACAAATTGTCATGTAATGTTTTTAAGGAGCAGGGAAGCAGGCTTAGCAGGGAATTCCAGACGTCCCTCTCCCCAGCAACGTTTTCCAGCTCTTCCTGGGGGGACCCCGAGGCATTCCCAGGCCAGACCAGATATATAATCTCTCCAGCGTGTTCTGGGTCTACACCGGGGCCTCTTACCAGTTGGATGTGCCCGGAAAACCTCTGAAGGGAGGCGTCCAGGAGGCATTCTGATCAGATGTTGAACCACCATAACAGAAATGTTAATGATTAGATGAGTTATCTCCTGAATGGCCTGTTATCAGCTTGGCGGTGTCATTCTGCTTAAAACCAACATAATGTGACTGATAAGGCCACATACAGTAGTGCATAGAGTCAACACATCCCAATGGGATCTCCTCTTCTCTAATGATTGCCACAGATGAAGGACTAGAAAGATCCGGTCAGCCGATTAGTCGATCATCAGAAAATGAATCTGCAATCTGATGATCAGCTGCTTCTCATTATGAGCAAAATCACCAATAGTCATTGGTCTCAGCTTCTCAGATGTGAAAATGATGACATCACCTTGGCTATGGAAAATTATGTTGGCTATTTTTCACTATTTTCCAGATTTTTTTCTAGATGAAAGATTGAATCAGTTAAATCTAAAAACACAAGTGTCAGCTTAATTGATAAGAAACGTTAGTTGCAGCCCTCCTTGGGACTCGTGTATCTTTCCCAGTCTGTATACTTGCAATGGTTGCAAATGGCTCGCCTGTATGTTACGGGATAAAACTGCCGTCTAGACTTACTTCAGATTTGTTGACTATAAACTAGTGTCTGCTAAACTGTAGGGAGTTTCATACTTGCTGTAAAAGCCCCTGAAATGTTGGTTTGATATCTTAAGTAATTCTGTAACATTAAATGATCGAGACATCAACAGTGAAAGTAACAAACTAGAGATTGTTTTGTGATGGGCGGCTTCACGCTGGTGCAGTGGTTAACACTGTCGCCTCGCAGCAAGAGCGTCGCAGGTTTCAAACCCGGCTTGGGGCCCTCCTGTGTGGAGTTTACATGTTCTCCCCCGTGGTAACGTGGGTTTTCTCCGGGCTCTCCGGTTTCCAGGTTAGGTTAGGCTCGTAGGTGTGAATGGTTGTCCCGTCTCTATGCGTCAGCCCTGTGATAGTCTGGCAACATGTCCAGGGTGTACCTCACCTTCGTCAGCTAGGATCGGCTCGGTTACAGATGATGGATGGATCTTGTGATGGTATCACACCAGCCACGACGTGTAAAGTGTGGGGGGGGGGAGCCCTTTGCTCAGACCACACCCATCTTCAAACTCTGTCTTCATTTTGATCTCAACTACACATCTGTAAAGTTTGTATTCAACATAATACCGTATTATCTCAGTGGAAATGCACTGAAACAAATTAGTAAATGTGACACAAATGTAAATGTGACACAAAAAGGCAACTTATTATTTTGGCCATTAAAAAATATGCTTGGCTGGGGAATTTTTTCATCTACCAGTCACAACCACAACTGTTACCAGATTTACATTCCAATATTTCTAAATCCTGATTGGAACATGGAAGTTTGTGACATCACTTTTTCCTCAAACTCTTCATGAAATCTGTCGTGTAAAACGTTGTCAGAAAAGTAGTGATCATAGAGGACCGCCTCGCACGGTAAAAAAACAAAACAGGCACATATTCAATAAGGTCCTGTTGTCTCTTTGCTGTTCTGTGTGTTCCTGACAGAGTGGAGCTTATGAGGGCTGGAGTCTGCACAACACCAACTTCCTTCTATAAAGCTACAGTCCTGACTTCCTCATACAGTGGATCTTTATTTCACTCATTTAGATTCCTATCTTCAGTCTCCACATGGGGAACGCCTCATAGAGCAAGTCCAGGCATGATGCCAGTCTCATAATTGTAACTGCACCTTTTGTCTTCTCTTATTTCTGTCCTGTCTTTGCAGGTGGAGTGGTGTCAGGGAGCTCACTGAACAGGACGACCGACATCATGGTGGTGAACATCCCAGAATACTATGCAGGAAAAACTGTGCTGATCACCGGAGCAACAGGCTTCATGGGCAAGGTAAAGTAGTAGTTGAATAGGCAGGGAGCCAACGGGGCATGAATGAACCAACAATGTGAGCTAACATGATGCAAGATGAACCTCTGTGGAAATTCTTTTCACTCCAACACGACGCTGTACTTGCCTGCTTTTATTAGAGCGCACACGTTTCTGCTAACTTCACATTAAGTATATTTACATGTAGATTTCAGGTCTGTTCACGCCATATAGTCACGCAGGAAGAATGAAGATTGTCCACTAGTTACAACAGTCTTATTGTATGCTGAATTGTGGGTGTTATGCTGTGAAGGCATGAGTGAGAATTTTTTTTTATATATATATATATATACTTTATTTTTTCCCCTTTTTTTCAAGGTTGTTTTCAAATATGCAATTTACAGTTCGTAATTACAATAGTTTATAAACCAATTTATAAGTAGTTGAGCTTAGAGACGAACACAATAAGTACACAAGAGAAAACAACATCAGTATTTAAAATTGAAATAAAAAAAAATAGAATGAAATAAAAATAAAAAATGAATAATAGTAATACAAAGAGAAAAAAAAGTAATAATAATGATAATAAATTTAATAACAAATAAGTTAATAGAAAACAAAAAAAGGTGGAGGGTGCAGAGATATAGCAATATCATTTACATGGCCACACACATGTGTCCGACTTCACATGTAAGGTCACCTCCAGGCATACTTTATATATATGTGCATGCGTGCTAACCCACAGAGTCCATCTCTTCTCAAAAACATCCTCCATATTCCTTATTTTGCGAGTTCCCTTCCATAACTTTTACTTCTTCAATTAAACTTTTCCATTTTTATAAAATCTGGGGGTTTGTTTTTTTTCCATCTTGTTATTTGCTTCAGTACTGTGATTCTGAGTATTCTCAATACCCCCCCCCCCCCCCCCCCCCCCGAGTATGATGTGCTCTGCTTTTAAATACGGAGGTTTTTTTTGAAAATGTCTTCTATAAACATAAAAACTTCTGACCAAAACAAATTCAATAGACTGCATGTGTAGACAATGTGTAAGTGAGTTGCGTTACTTTCGCCACAGTTTCTCCAGCGCTGAGAACATTCTTAGTTTAACAGCAGATGCATGAATCCCTTTTTAGTTGAGAACAACTGATAAATGTGGCAAAGCATTCACATGGTCGTCCTTTAACCGTCTTATTCTACCAAACACAAACACAGCAGCCGTTGTTGTTCAGATGTTGTGGAGGAGGAAGCAACACCTCAGTTTACTCCTCTCCACTTCTGCAATGGACAAAAAGAGGAGGTTCCAGTTCTGAGTAGTGTGCAGTGCCTGCGAGCATCAACTGAACAGAAGGTGATTTGGTAGCTCTTTACCTGCTCATTGTTAAAGGTGCTGCTGGAGAAGCTGCTGAGGTCCTGCCCGGGAGTCAAAGGTGTCTACGTGATGGTCCGGTCAAAAGCTGGGCAGAGCCCTCAGGCCCGCATCGCTGACATGATCAACTGCAAGGTGAGAAGTGGGCTCAGAGATGCTCCATCTGATGGGGGTGTGTGTGGAGGAGGTGAGGGACCAGCTATGTGTAAAGTTTGAGCATAATGCAGGAGTTGATGCTATAACTCAGTAAAACACAGTTTGCACCACACAAGCTGGTTGTAACATGGAGTTAAGATGGCAGATGTATGTGACGGTTGTTGTGGGAGGAAATTTCTCTTCAGTGTGTTTTCGGTGGGAGCACATTTCCTGTGACCGACTACATCCTTTGTCACTTATGATGACACTGACATGCACGCTCAGTGTTGTGCTCTTGTAATCTTGAAGATTTTCATTTGAATAAATGCCAGTTAAGTCACTATCTATCGCCAAATGAGGTAACTCAGTGATGATTGAGCATCTGGCCCACTGATGAAGGCCCTCGCCTTTGCAGTATTAGGAACTGGGGCTGTATTCAAAACCGCCTACTACATACTACTGAGGACGGTTAAAGTGATGTATTTAGCAGTATGCTAGACCAGGCTTTAGCCTTTAAACCAGCTCTTAAAGCACTGGACAAAAGAACAAACTCGTACCACTATTACAATATTATCCAAAAATACAACTTTGAAATTAGAGAGCAGCCGTCAGTAGGGATGCACCAATACCACTTTTTTTCAGACCGAGTACGAGTACAAGTACTTACATTTGGGTACTCATCGATACCACTACGAGTACTTCTCTGTGTATCAGAGTCGTTTTGCGAGTACGAGTACATGAGCACAGTATCGGACCCGATACTGGTATCGGTATCGGTGCATCCCTAGCCATCAGCCATGCATCACTGACACTACCAACAGTAAGACAGGGAATAGAAGCTTTTCTCTGACGTAAATGTATGGACACTGAATAACTGTCCTATGATTTTCAGTTTACTGTGTACTGTAACATCATTTTGACTTCATCATTTTCCCCACTCAGTTGTTTGAAAGATTGCAAGAGGAGCAGCCGGGCTTTGCAGAGAAGATCGTAGCAGTGACCAGTGACCTCACACAGCCGGAGCTGAATCTGAGCAAAGAGGATCAGAGCATCCTGGCTGACAACGTCAACATTGTTTTTCACTGTGCCGCCACCATCCGCTTCAATGAGCCACTCAAGTGAGTTGTCCCTTTATTTTTGCTCAATGTCTTGCTCTTAATATCTTGATGAATTTCTTGGTAATATGTACAAATATTAGGTACAGTCCATTGTTTTCCTGCATCTCTCTCTCTAATGGCACTTTGTCAGTTAACCATGTTTATCCATGTGTTTCTCCCTGATCTTGTACGATTGGTAAGTGTTTATGGTCTGTTGTGTTTACTCAGTCAAACTTAGTCAAACTTAGTTGCGTGTTGCAGGGTTCTTTCATGTTGTGTCCCGTACACAGACAGAAATGTAAAACTTTAGGTGGAGTTACATGCTGGTACTATTACTTGACGAACAACAGCGTTTGCCGACTCCTTTTTTCTGTCTGTCTGTCTGTCTGTCTGTCTGTCTGTCCAAAGCTAATCTCTTATATTCCTGGACCCATCAGCCTAATATTTTTGGTGCTCATTTATGACTGTATGCTGAAGGACCTCTCCTAGTTGCAGTGATTCACACTTTTTGAAAACCTATTTTATTGACAACCTATTTTTTTTAAAATTGTATTTATTTTATTTGTTTTTATACCGTCTTTGGCTGCTGACTCCTCAGCCCTTGACCGCCCGGTAGACACCCAGGTTTGGACCCTTGTTTCCGCTAGGGATTAGAAATTGTTCCTCTCTTGATTTGCAAGCCAGAGCTTACTAATTAACACAGAAAATGGAATCTATCTTCTCGTCTTGCATATCTTGACCTCACTCGGACGCCAAAACATTCCGTCTTAGGCCAATGAATGATCCATGGCCTGTGGCTGACAAGTGATCGACCCCTGAGCCCAGCATCGTGATTTAAAAGCTCCCGTCCACACCAACACCGGGGCGCAGAACTGCATCGGCGTTAATAGCATTCATTGCGTGCTTTAAAAAGTAACAGTTCTGATTCATCAACAGTGTGCAGGTTGATTTTTGCGAGTGCAACTGGAGGTGGACTCTAGGGCTGTCACTTTTCCCCAAATCAAGTTTGACAGATACTGGTACAATCCCCCCCGTTGCAAATAACAAATGTGTGGGAACCAAGAACCAAAATATCCTGCACACTACCGATCACTTGTACTCACCTGTACTGTCTTCCTCTCCCCTCTCAGAGACGCCATGCAGCTGAATGTCCTGGCCACCCAGAAGATGCTGGCACTGGCCCACAGGATGAAGCACCTGGAGGTCTTCCTTCATGTCTCCACAGCCTACGCCAACTGTGACCGAGAGCTCATTGAGGAAGTTGTATACCCTCCCCCCGTAGACTACCGCAAACTCATCGATTCTCTGGAGTAAGTTGATCTGGACTGTTTCCAGTGAACGGCTACTGCAACAGTCAACAACCTGTTGTGGTGATTGTTGATTTGGATGGCCTTGTTTATGTATACAGATGTGTGGAGGGTCTTTTTTTATCTTTAGTATACAGTAGCACTAGCATGGGATTATGGTTGAGGTTTTTAAAAGGATTCTTAATTTCTTCAGATTGCTAGATGCATAAAAAGCAAGTAGGACTGTATTATCAAGATTAATGTCAGCGACACACCGAGCAATGGCAGCTTAGCCATGGCTGTAGAGTAAACAGCTGCTTAGTGCCACTAATGTTGGAGAGGGCCGCCAGTCTTAGCTGCTGAGCTAGATTAGTAAAGCATTAGGAGCCTGCAGAGTGAGCGGATATGAGTGGGATGATTCTGAGGGATCGGGTGCATAGTGTCGTAAAGCTTTTGAGGGAACTCGGATGGATGCGTGCAGAAAGACAACACGCTGGGTTTGACTGTGGAGGTTTGAACAAAACTGACCTTTTGGAAGCAGATGCAGACTTGAATGCAGAGTTGCTTGGTCGTAAGGGAGACCAGTTAGCTCAGTGGACTGAAATGTGATGTTCTGGATGCCTTTCCTTGCTGCGAGTGTAGAACGCAGGGCTTCCAGAGTCTGACCAAAAATATGTGTATCTCTGTCTCTGCTGTCACTGGACCCTACACTCGCTCGTCACTGCACTCATTACGCTCCTCATATATCGGGTCAGCAACCTGCGGCTCCGGAGCCACATGCGTCTCTTTAGCTCCTCTCCAGTGGCTCCCTGTGGATTTATAAAAATGGAAATGTATAACTGTTTTTTGTTTACATTTTCATTTTATTTCTCATTGTTGTAGGTCTATGGTACGACGATACGACAGAGTATTAGGGCCACATTGAGGAAAAAACATAATAAAGTCATAGGTTTACGAGAAAAAAAGTCATAGTATTATGAGAATAAAGTCAGAAGTTTAGTATATATATATATATATATATATATATATATATATATATTGTAGTAGTCGTTTTACATGGTATTTTAATTTTTTTTTCGTAAAGTTATGACTTTATACTTGTTATATTACAACTTTTTTTAAAATAGTATGACTTTATTCTCATTAAATTATTACTTTTTTCTCGTAAAGTCATGACTTTATTCTGGAAATCTCAGATGTTTTTTCCCTCAATGTGGCCCTAATACTCCATCGTACATTGTCTCTTGGGCCCTCACTGCATTAGACTTATATACTATATACTTAGACTATAAACTGTGTTACCTTCATCACAATGCTCAAATGTTTTGTGGCTCCAGACAGATTATTATTATTATTTTTTGCCTAAAATGTCTCTTTTGATAGTAAAGGTTGCGATCCCCTGTCTTATGCCAACAACGTAACATGTAAACATGTGGATTGCACTTAAACACGGTCTTGGCCAGTTTCATACGGTAGTACCACGAGCATCAAAACTGGCGTGTGGTATTTTCCACGTTGTTTTCTTCCTCTACTCTCGTTCGCAGTGCGAGACGGGGGCGCGGAGTAGTGGGGGACGGTTGGCTCCTTAGACCTCCTATTTCCAGCGTCCTACTGTTGGCTCAGACAACCTCATCTGACTCAAAAAAAAAACGTTTATCTGCACCTTTATTCCTGTTTACAATCATTTACATAGTGTGTTATGAAATTACCAATGTGTATGGGAACTTACAAAAAAAGGTAACGGTTAAAACATTACTGCAGCACTAAATGTTGCGGCAAAAAGTTTTGGGTGCATCTAAATTATGAGCTGGTGCACCTACCTGTAACATGTTGGGCACACCAGTGCAACCACTATAAAAAGTGTGACTGGAGCCTGGGAATGTTTCACGTGTTCCATTCAGGGTGGGTCAGATTTACTTTGTTTGCTTATAGCTGCACTTCAAACCGAACAGTTCTCGACCTTTGTGCAAACTATGTATAATCACATGTAAAGGTCATATCTTTCAATGGTAACCAAGCTCAACGTGAGTTCAGCTCATCTAACCGTTGAAGCCTTTCCGTGGTTTAAATATTTGATGTTATTAAATGATTTAGCAAAGAATTTAAGAGACAATAATTCCATGCAAAACAGTGATGTGAAGCTGTTCCGCTCCAGCTGATTAAAGGTCCCATATTGTAAAAAGTGAGATTTTCACGTCTTTTATATTATAAAACAGGTTTAAGTGCTTTATAAATACTGGTCAACTATCAAAACGCTCAATATACGGAGAAATACACACAGCCCGTATTCAGAAATTTAAACAAGCTGTTAGGATTTCTGTCCATTTGTGATGTCACAAAATATACAATATTTAGACCATTACACGGTTTTAAACATAAACATTCCAAATGTGTCCCAGTTTATTTCCTGTTGCAG
The DNA here is from genome assembly GCF_043250625.1 of Sebastes fasciatus. Lineage (NCBI taxonomy): Eukaryota > Metazoa > Chordata > Actinopteri > Perciformes > Sebastidae > Sebastes > Sebastes fasciatus. The sequence continues at coordinate 3,253,734 of NC_133798.1, forward strand.
TGTATGTAAATCACATCAGCTGACAGGAAGTAAACAAGGACCCAAACTGTTGCCTGGCAATGCAATTCCATTGCAATTCCGTTGAAATGCACTAAAACGGAGCGTTTCAGACAGAGGGTGAATACAGGTATGTTCAGGCAGACAGTATGAGGAAAATAAAGTTGTTTTTTTTAACATTACAGCATGTAAACATGTTCTGGTAGAAACATAAAATACAAGTATGAACCTGAAAATGAGCATGATATGGGACCTTTAACATCTACTATATTATTGTCACTAAGAACCTGTTAAACAGTGTGATAACTTAAAGGGCCAATTTAAAGTGAGAGTATAGTAGTATGGTCATCCCATAATATGGTCTTGGATGAATGAACTTGAGACTGGTGTCATTTCAAGTAGGTGGTACAAAAGATGATTCTTTTCAACATGGACTTTTACTACAGATAAATGGACAAACGCGCCACATCGCGATGTAATAGAACGCAATTATCAGATCGCAGAAGCTACGATAAACATTAGTTACACAACGACCAGAGGGTCAGAAACACAAGTTTCAAACATGCGAATGAGAGTAGATGAAAAAAAAAAAAGGCCGGGTTTAGGTGACATCCACATGTTGACATGTTACTTTGTTGTCAGAGAGAGCAGAGCGCTGGGAGCAGACGGCTGTTCAGGTGGTGACGAAATTAGCAGTAAAGTTGTCAAGTTGGTAGTAAATGAACTGTGATCAGTGAACTAGAGATCAGTCAGATTCATATATGAATGTTCACACCAGGCCTGTTGTTCTGCTGTGCTTTTGTTGTTTATTCACTTTTTATTGAAGTTAAGTCATGATGATTATTTTGCAACGGTCCACTGTGATTGAGAAGATAAGGAACTTTCTTCTAAAGCCATCAATCAAAAACACAAATGAGAGAATGATGTCTAAGAGGATCAATGCTGATGAGTTTCTCCTCTGGGATATCTCAACATCTACTAGATGGATTTGTAACACGTTTTAGTTTCCTGATGATGGTGATCTCCTGACTTTTCCTCTAGCGCCACCATGACATTTTGACTTTGTGAGTGAAAGGCCTCAGTATCTATCGGCTGGATTGTCATGAAATGTACACATTCAGGATTAACTGTGATCACTCTCAGCATGTTAGTGTCGTCATTGTGAGGAGGGATGCACCGATACCGATACTGGATCGGATATCGGGCCGATGCTGACTCAAATAGCTGGATCGGATATCGGCGACAATGGGGCCTATCTATTCAATTCAATTTTATGTTTATATAGTATATTTATATATTATATACTGGAATTTTAATTCCTTTTGACCAATTTGTTGCTGCAATAAAAAGGTTTACACCTGGTAATTTTGAGGATTTTTTGCCAAATTGCTGGTGTACGATTTATTATTTTGATAATAAATAATAATTAAATAAATATATATCTAAATGATGTATTTATTTGTCACATTTTGTTTTGTAAAGTAATGTTTAAGTTGAGCCTGATGTTGCCTTACAGATAAAAGAATGATCCCAGTCGCTTCCACACAGTGAGTTCGGATCGGTACTCGGTATCGGCCGATACACAAAGCCCGGGTATCGCTATCGGTATCGGGACTGAACAAGTCAGATCGGTGCATCCCTAATTGTGAGCATGGTAGCATTTAGCTCAAAGCTCCGCTGTGCCTCAGTACAGCCTTAGAGCAGCTAGCACGGCTGCAGACTCTTGTTTTCATTTATTTCACAGGATGTGAAGACACATCTGCGTTAGTACTGTCGCTGATTTAATAAATGTAGCCAGTATAACACCGGTCTTATTTCTTCTCCTTGTTTTTGGTGCAGCTGGATGGATGACGAGCTGGTGTCAGCTCTGACTCCCAAGCTCATCGGGGAGCGTCCCAACACCTACACCTTCACCAAAGCCTTGGCTGAGTATCTGGTGCAGCAGGAGGCCGGAGACCTCAACGTAGCCATCATCAGACCCTCCATAGTTGGAGCCAGCTGGAAAGAGCCCTTCCCCGTGAGTGATTTAGGCTCTTGCATTGCTTTTTCATGATTTATTTTTTTTTTTTTTCCATGTCGGCAACAGCCGTGACCGGAGGCATCGTGTTTTCAGGTTGTCCGTCTGTCCGTCCCTTTCTGGTGAACGTGATATCTCAGAAACACCTGGAGGGAATTCCTTCAAATTTGGTTCAAACATCCACTTTGACTCTGGGATGAACTGATTAGAATATGATTAGATCATGTTTTTGGCGATAACAAAATTCATATGCAAATTAAGACAATTTCACACAAATGTCTAACAGGATTAAATGTGATGACATTTTGGACAGACATGATGTAAGTTGACACTTGACTGGTTGGCGGAGGCAGACAAATGCAAGGCGGTAATTCTAGTTTAACTAACTCGAAGTCAGCGAGAGAATTACTGTTGAATAGAAATTGTTCACTGCATCCCAGATTAACTTTGAATGCTGTTTAAAATGTATCAAGAAAAGGCAAAGCATAGAGAACTACAAATCCCAGCTGGGAGTGTCTTGTTGTCTTCTGGGTTTGTCCTGTTTTTAAAATATGTGCCAGTCTTCTGAATAATACCATACATTTAAAAGTGTTTAGAGGCAGAAATCTGCTTTCTTAGAACAAGGTCATGTTGAAAAAGCCCAGTTCCACATAGGTTCTGGAGCGTAGGGTGAGAAGCTGGTCGACATAGTGAGCAGGGAGAGGAAGTCATTGTTTCAAGAGTACAGAAATAATGACATTTGAAGCAGCCATGTTTTCTGGTGTGTGTTGAACACCACCTGTGCCACAGATTTTAAAAAACTGTGAAAGAACTGTTCCTTAGGACACTACGCAGATTTCCAGCCCACTCCTCCAGTCTCTTCTCTGAAACAGCGGGGCTGTTGGGAGCAGCTGAGCAGTGAATGAGGAATGTGAGGAATGTAGAATGTTAAAAAGATCTGCACACCTTTTGCTCTTGGCCAATCGCTGTGGAAAGCAGAAGACATTGCATTTCTGGTTAAGGAAAGTTTGAGACACAGAGACAGCTCCTGTCTGAATATCTGAAAGGTACATTTTCACAGTTATCAGACAGAAACAGTCCCATCAAAGTGTGTGTGCGACGATGTCGGCAACCCACCCGACCCGTCTTGAAACACTGACCAAGGAGTCTAACGCACGCGCGAGTCAGAGGGTGCAAGCAAAACCCCGTGGCGCAATGAAAGTGAGGGCCGGCGCGCACCGGCTGAGGTGGGATCCCGGCCCAGCGGGGTCGGGCGCACCACCGGCCCGTCTCGCCCGCACCGTCCGGGAGGTGGAGTGAAAGTAAGGTGGCATCGGTGCCGTTGTAGCGGAGCGGTTTTGCGAGTACGAGTACATGAGCACAATTAAAACTACTACCGTAATTTCCGGACTATAAGCCGCGACTTTTGTCACACGCTTTCAACCCTGCGGCTTATGCAATGATGCGGCCAATTTATACATTTTTCTAACGGCCGCCAGTCACATTAGTGTGAATCGTGCATTTAAAGTGGCACTCCGAGTTGAATGGGAGGCTTGGATGACCAGCGGCGAGAAATCGTTTACCAAAACTGGCCGCATGCGAAGAGCAACTTTTGCACAAGTCTGCCAGTGGATCCTGTCAGCGTGGAGCAGTGTGAAAAAATCCACCATCACCAACGGGTTTCGAAAAGCCGGTCTGCTGCGTGACGGAGAGGACAGCACAAGCTCAGGAGTGAATTTGCCTCAGGATGAGAGTGACACTGAAAGCGACAACGAAAGAGAGACTGAGAAAGTGTGTGGCGAAGTATATCTGAGGCTATTCAAATCCGACACTGAGGAGGAAGACTTCCATGGTTTCAGTGCACAGGAGGAAGATGAAGACGGCTAACAGTGACTTTTATGTTTTTTTAACCAGCCCTGTTAGTGCTGTGTTACTGCCGTGTTGCTGCTGTGTTGCTGCTGTGTTACTGCCGCGTTACAGGCACTGTTTGGAAAGAAAAGTTAAGGTATGTTATTAAAACTTTGAAAACTCTTTCTGTGTACTGTCTTTCTTTGTAAATATCTCATGTTACAATGTGGGCACCTGCGGCTTATAGACAGGTGCGGCTTATGTATGTACAAAATGTTTTTTCCTTTAAAAATGTACTGGGTGAGGCTTATAATCAGGTGCGCTCTATAGTCCGGAAATTACGGTATTATCAAAAAGTCAGTCATTTATCAAGAAAAGGTACGAATGTATTATCTGTCAATTAAAGAGCTAATGGTTTCACTGCTAATTCTGTGCTCCTTTCCTCTGACTGCTCTTTCAGGGTTGGATTGATAACTTCAACGGACCCAGTGGAATATTCATAGCAGTAAGTACTGACGGAGGTAGTCTGTATCCTGCAGTGAAAGCCTTGTCTGTTTTCATCTGAATGTGATCCATCTATGACACCAAGCTGCATCAGGAGAGGTCCAGTACTAATCCTGAGAAGCATTACCTACTGCAGCTTTGGCTCCTTTAAAGGACAACAGATTGACAACTTGCTCCAGATGCTTCTTTGACACAATTACTAGTTCATGTAATGCTTTGAGCTTTTTGACGGGTTAAACCAAGGGTCAGCAACCTGCGGCTCCGGAGTCTTTAGCCCCTCTCCAGTGGCTCCGGAGTCTTTAGCCCCTCTCCAGTGGCTCCGGGGTCTTTAGCCCCTCTCCAGTGGCTCCGGAGTCTTTAGCCCCTCTCCAGTGGCTCCGGAGTCTTTAGCCCCTCTCCAGTGGCTCCGGAGTCTTTAGCCCCTCTCCAGTGGCTCCGGAGTCTTTAGCCCCTCTCCAGTGGCTCCGGAGTCTTGAGCCCCTCTCCAGTGGCTCCCTGTGGATTTTTAAAAATGGAAATGTATAACTGTTTTTTGTTTACATTTTCATTTTATTTCTCATTGTTGTAGGTCTATGGTACGACGGTACGACGGAGTATTAGGGCCACATTGAGGGAAAAAAAATAAAATCTGAGATTTCAAGAATAAAGTCATAATATTACGAGAATGAAGTCATAGGTTTACGAGAAAAAAAGTCATATTATAAAGTAGTAATTTAACGTGTTATTTTTGACTTTTTTCTCGTAAAGTTATGACTTTATTCTCGTAATATTACGACTTTTTTCTCGTATAGTTATGACTTTATTCTCGTAATATTACGACTTTTTTTCCCCTCAATGTAGCTTTAATACTCCGTAGTACATTAGCGCTTTGGTCCTCACTGTATTAGACTTGTATCCTATATACTTAGACTATAAACTGTGTTACCTTCATCACAATGATCAAATGTTTTGCGGCTCCAGAGAGTTTTTTTTGTGGTTTTTTTTGCCTAAAATGTCTCTTTTGATAGTAAAGGTTGCTGACCCCTGGGTTAAACAAACCCCTTTTTTTGTTTGAAATGACAAACGTTCCCCCTGTGGGTGGAGAACTGCCATTGTTGGTCTATAGTCCATGTAGCGTTCTGCAGAGTGTTGGCTTATATCATCTAACCTGTTCTCTGATCCGCCTGCAGATATGTACTCACAGGGTGTGGAAGGAAATGGTGTGGGTGGGGTTGTAAACACTGGAGCTGGTGGAGCAGTTCAGATTATCCAGCTTTTTATCAAACGTTTCACTGTGTCATTAACCTCTGAGTGTCCTTCCACTCACTGCAGCCGAGCAGCTTTCTCTTTTAGCTCATTATGTCACAGTGCAGTTATAAAACAAGAAGATAAACTACCAGTATTTACAGAGCGACTGATGGCTAAGCCCTCCCATCTCTCTCAAACTGGCTGCACGTCGGAGAGCCCCGGGATCTGGCGTGTCAAAGTTCAATCAGATTGAACTGTGTGCGATGCAAAGTAGGCAGAAAGTAGGCTGTGTCTGACTGTCCCATTAGTCCAATACTTGAAGTTGGGATCTGTGGGATTCTTTACTGACTATAATATATATATACGTTTTGGTAAACTTGTCAAGTTAGTGTTGGTCTTTTCTTCCCCTTCTCTAGGCCGGTAAGGGGATCCTGCGTACAATGAGGGCGTCTAATGACGCTGTGGCTGATCTGGTGCCCGTGGACGTGGTCATCAACGCCACGCTGGCTGCAGCTTGGTACTCTGGATCACAGACACTCAACAGGTTCGAAAACACTTGATCACATACATCTTCTGAGGCATGTACTACGAAGCGAGTTCAACATACCCAGGGTATCTTCTCGTTATCTGGCTTCACTAACCCTAACAAACGAGATCCCGCTAAGCGTTCCTACGACGCTGGTTATCAACTCGATAAATCAACCCAGAGTTTCTCTATCTGGATATGAGCACGTTCACATGAACGGGCTGCAGCATATGAACAATCACAGACATGAAGAAGTATACTGACAGCAGAGCGGCACATTTTACAAAGGAAGAGCAAATTATATTTGACAAATAGGAAGAAGTTAAACACAGAATCCAGACTAAAAGTGACATAGTTGAAGCTGCCAAATGCAGGAAGAACAACTGGCAAAAGAAAAAAATTGCCGATGTGCGAATGTGTAAATTAACAGACTTATTAATTTAACGGAATACTCAAAAGTCAGATCTAGTCGTCTAGATGGGGCAGTGATGTATAAATAGCTTTCAGAAGTGTAATGGATGAGGTCATTACACTTCATTATGACCTTTGACAAAGTTGTGTCATGTGTGACTATTTCAGCCTTTCAGCTCCGTCCCCGACTCCAGCGGTGTGAAACGGACTTGAGAGCAAGTAAAAAAAAAAAATGAATTTAACAACATAATTCAAAGCGGCAAACACCCACAGCATAAAACCAGCTGTCCTTCCTTCATGTGTCAGTTTAAACTGTGTTGTTTTTAGTCTGGATTATGATTTAAACTTCCTCATATGTGTGTAATATTATCATACGATCTGCGCACCGAGCTCTGATTGGTCAGTAGGCGGTGCTTTTATAGGAGTTGATCTCTTATCTGGAACATAACCTGCTCCGGAGCAGGTTAGGCGTTCAGCTAAGTTACCATGGCGATCTACGTCTGCGTTACCTCGCTAACCCTAAATCCTGCTTCGTAGTTCAGGCCTCAGGTCAGTTTGGATTGAAATGTTGATTGTACTTTGAAAGTAAAATTCAGTGGATTTCTCTGAACTATTCCGTCCATTTTCCAGGTCTAGAAACATCATGGTTTACAACTGCACGACCGGTGGGATCAACCCGTTTCACTGGGGGGAAGTTGGTATGATGCTTGTTTTCTCTTCCCCTAAACACAGCCTCTGTACAGGCCCCTGACCATGGGAGCTATAGTATATCTAATGACATACTCTGATTGTAACCCGATCCCCTGCCTGCCACACCCACACTGAGAGCTTTTTGTTCTCCTCTTCCTTGTTGATCCTGTTTGTAGCTGGATCCTTGTGAATCCCACCCTCAAATAGAAGTCCAACCCTGTTGCACACAGACATTGAACCAATCCCACTCCTTGTCCTTTTAGTCACACTACATACATTCACTCCTGAACTTAAACAAATCAGTAACGTCAACCTATACTGGCTCGGCAGCCTTAAATCACCTTGTTCCAGCTGGTGCACGGTGAATGAAATAGTTGAGTCCTCATTAATGTAAAGCACTCATGGAAAGTGAGATGTGATGTTGGATTCAGGATGTTAGGAAAAAGAATCCATACTGCCTAAACAGCCCCGTGGATTTAAAGTTGTCCTTTGATGCTGTTTTTCTTTTGCCATTCTCTAAACTTGTGTAGTCCAGCTCTGTTTTTATTACACAGTGCTCGCTTCAGGGGGTGGACAGAATAACGAGAACATCTTATAATCTAATGCTGTCTGATACAAGAAATCTCAAATAGTATTTAGTGACAGGCTAAAGTTCACTCTGGACCAAAACATTCTCACCCCCAAGGTCCATTTTAGTGTCCGTTCTGGAGATTTCCATCATCATCCTCATTAGGGATGCACCGATACCACTTTTTTTCAGACCGAGTTCAAGTACAAGTACTTACATTTTGGTACTCGCCAATACGAGTACTTCTCTGTGCCAAAAGACCCTCGTTAACAGCCAGCTGGAGGGTGTGAGCGACACACGGCAGGCTGGGGAGTGCCGCATACGAGGCGGTGCGACACGACCGGCTCTAGGTCGGCGTGGAAAGGCTCGGGGTGAAGAAGGCTCGCGGACGCAGCTTTACAGTGTTCCCCCCCTGTACCTCGCCGCACCGTGACGGGGCTCCCTGCTCCCGGTGCGACTGTCGACCGGGGCGGACTGTCCTCAGTGCGCCCCAAACTGCGTCGTGCCATAGCCCATGTAAAAGGCGCCAGAGGTCTGTGGCGTTATCGTCAACCCACCCGACTTGTCATGAAACACAGACCAAGGAGTCTAACGCACGCGCGAATCAGAGGGTGCAATCAAAACCCTGTGGCGCAATGAAAGTGAGGCTGAGGTGGGATCCTGGCCCCGGGGAGTCGGGCGCACCACCGGCCCGTCTTGCCCGCACCGTTGGGGAGGTGGAGACTGAGGACCCGAAAGATAGTGACGAGAGGTTAACGTCACGCTGCCGTAAAGTGGTATCGATGCCAGTACGAGTACATGAGCACAGTATCGGACCCGATACCCGATACTGGTATCGGTATCGGTATCGGTGCATCCCTAATCCTCATGATCCCAGTCTTGTACAGCAGGTGGAGTTTGGCCCAGCAGGCTGGAAGTTGATTCACGGCCACAGCAGTTCACAAAACATCAGAAAATGAACTTGTACTATTCCATGACAACTGGGCTCGTCTGCTGAGGAAGATCATCCAGAACAGCTGTTATTAGACCACGCTGTGAAATTGTTTTGCCCAAATAATGAAGCTCCAGTATTTTCTGGAAACTCTCAGAGAAGTCAATAGACATGTTAATCTGTAGAAAGTTAGATTTGCATTATTCTGTTTAGTTAGTCTGTGTCTTGTGAGGTACACAGTTATAGTATACTAATAATCTATCATTATATTAATATGTTCTACTAACATTTGGGTGAAATACATGAGCTTTATCAGAGGAGGTATTTCATTCTTTGACAGATTGATTTTAGCCAGCAGTACCAAAGCTTTCAGTCAAGCATATAAACAAGAAGAACTGTATTGACCTGCTGATTGCTGACCTGTGTTGAACAACCTTCTGTCTCTTAGAGTACCATGTAATATCCACATTCAAGAGGAACCCCCTTGAGCAGGCCTTCCGTCGGCCCAATGTTAATCTCACATCCAATCACCTAATCAATCAGTACTGGATCGCCGTGAGCCACAAGGCTCCGGCCTTCCTCTATGATCTGTACCTCAGGCTGATTGGACGAGAGCCCAGGTAACCATCATCATCGCCGACTCGGACGCGCCGCACCTCTGCTGCTGTTTTAACACCAAAACCCCCTCTCTCTCACACACGCGCACACACATCCTCTGCTGCTTTAGTCCTGTCACTTTTCTTTTTAGTGTGGTAGCCTAACGTGGTAGCTGCGATGCTAATGTGTCACATGATGCTTGTGTGCAGTTGTTGTTGTTGTTGGGAGGTGAAGAATGTATAACCCAGCTGCTCTCTTAACTGATGGGTTCTGCACTCTTTCCATCTTGCTACCTGCAATGTTCGTATTCTCCGTTGGGTTCCCAAAATGTCAGCGCTAAGGTCATCTCAGTTCAGCTGACCAATGGACTGAGGTGGACTTCAGTCTGAAAGACACTTCTGGGAACCCAACCCTGGTGTTGGCCCTGTGAAAAAACCTTTGCTAGCTGCTGAATTGTCAGTTAAGTGAATTGGATCAGTTGTCTTTTTGAAATCCAGATAGTAAAAGATGTCACACTGCTGCTGTAGTGACTAGCGGTGGTCATCACACAGGGCCTGCATGGTGCCTAGTGTCCATAGGAGGAGGAACTTCTTCACCTAGTCCTCTTTGTGTCCTCCTGTCCTGTCGTGTGTGTATCTCTCTCCTACAGAGTACTGTATAAACATGACCTTCAAGAGCAATCCCTTAGAGCAGGCCTTCAGAAGGCCTAATGTCAATCTGCGCTCCAACCCCTTTACTAATCAGTACTGGACCACTGTCAGCCACACGCTGCCAGCCCTGCTCTATGACGGCTATCTCTGGCTAACAGGCCGCAAGCCCCGGTAAGGTTGCAACTGCCAGTCAGCCCCCCCACCTTTCCCACCTTTCCCACAAACCCACCCTCCCATCCTGTGTGTGTGTGTGTGTGTGTGTGTGTGTGTGTGTGTGTGTGTGCGTGAGTGTGTGTGAGAGTGTGTTTGTTGTTTTACCGACTGGTTCTGTGGGATGGTGGTAAACAGAACAAAACCAAAGCAAACGTTTGCTGTGTCTTTACCCGACCTCGTGGTTTCAGCTGGACTTTATTAGTGAAGACGGGAGTCGTGACAACGAGAGCACGTTTTCAGCTTCTTGCTCTGTTTTTTTAGGAATATGTTTTTATTTTAAAGGGACTGTTTGTAACTTCTTACACGTATAAATCATTGCGGGTCGGTGTCCCATGCGCGCTCGCGTGTGGCTACGCTGTTCAGACTCAGACTCCAACACAAACTACACGGAAGCACCAAAACCTCTTGGTTGTATCTAGTGAAGCCCGTCTGTTAAACAGTGTTGGCCGCGGTCGGAGGACGCGGGGGAGACCGTAGCTTTGGTCTCCAGGACCGGAGTCTCTGCTGTACTCTGCTCCTCTGCCTGCCTTCACTCACACACGACGCGCTCGTTCTCCCTCTTTCGCTCCACTCTCACGTGCATGCGTGCACACTCCACACTGCAGAAGAGTTAGTTTAGCTCTGAGAATATCTAGTGAATGTACAGTGGATGTTTGTGCAGAAATAACTGCTGCAGCTCCTCCAGACCAACAGAGGTTTCCCGTGTCTGGTGAAGTGACGGGGCTCCGCAGAGAGAAACGTTATCGTCTCCGACCAAAACTCCGGTGTCTCCCCTGTTCCCTCCGGCCGCGGTCTGGAGGCTGAAGCAGGAAAAGCCAACACTAGGATCAGCATTGATTCATGGAGAGACCTTCGTCTGGTCAGCTAACATTACTGCCAAGCAGCTGAAATATAGAGTGATATTGTGCTTTTAGCTGACGTGTGTCGCCTCACTGTTTTGAGCGATGCCCATTCATGTCTATGTAGAGCGAGCACAAGCGCGAGCAACAGGACGCTGACTTTCGTTGACTTAACGGCCACAGGTGTAGCTGTTAACAAGACATTTCTGATTCTTACAAACAGTCCCTTTTAAAGGAGACTTCCCTTTTTGTGAACATGACTTCCATTATTGCCATCCCCCCCCCCCCCCTCCACTTCTCACCCAATCATGGAAAATCCCAAGGCACCATGGGACTTTTTGGTCATTTAAAAAAAAAGTTGTGTCCAGTCAGAGACAGATGACGTCCCACTGAACACAACCCCCCCCCCCCCATGCATGTGAAGTGACTGATACATCCACATGTATGTGTTCTCTCTTCTCTGTAAGCCAAGAGGTATTTCAGACGTTAGATGTAGCCCAGTACCACCAAGCATTCGCCCCTCAATACAACCGCTCTTTATCCGCTGACTTTGCATGTGGTGTTTGGCTGTCTGAAATGAATTTGGCTTAGTTTGCTGACTCACATTCTAGGGGGGTTGTGGTTTGATTTGATTGGTTCTGTCAGCAGCTGCAATGTAAGTAATGATTATCTCTGCCTCTGTGTGCTGATCAAACATGCATGTCTGTCACGTCCTCTGAATCCTTCACAGGAGGAAATCTGAGTCCTCTCGATCTGCCTCGACATGTCTTAAAAATCCCAGCATGTCTTCAGATAGAGCGGGGCCCGTCGCCGGACGAAGGCCTTCGTATTCAGACACAAATTGAAATCGTCGCAAACCATTCGATTACTGTCAAAGGTTTTTAGAGAACAGTTTCAAATTCGCTGCATTACAAACGTGCAGTTTGAGGACTCAGAGACTCTCCTGTGATCTCACTATAATGGCCACTGCTGTTTTTAACATTCACACCCTTATTACCACAACACTGGTTACTGGTTTGGGAATGATGAAGCTCCTGAAACCTGAACTAACACAGATGTATATTAACTGGATTCACTTGTGTGAACAGGAGGACAATACTTGTCTACATAGGGAGTCGGTGTCCCTGGCAGCAAAAGCAGGTTTCATTTGTTGCATTTTCATTATTTCCTCTGACCTAAATGTAGATTCTGGGTCTCTATACCAGCGTAGTGTGTGTGTCCTCCTGTCCCTGCACACACATTCAATCCAGTTAGTCTGCAGCTGAGTTCATCAGTCATCGTCCTCATGGGAGGAGGAGTCACACACCAGACTACTGGCAGTGCTGTGACGATGTTTGGACAGCCCTCTTGACTATTTGGAAAATAGTTAAAGTGAATCTTTATATTATTAATTTATCTATATATATATATATATATATATCTATAGATATATAGATATCTATATATCTATAGATATATAGATATCTATCTATAGATATATATATATATATATACTGGCATCCGTTCTCTCTATGAATCATTATATCATTTGAACATGTCAGAGCCAGACCTGCAGAACACGGTGTCCACGACAGTTAATGTTAACATTGTAAAAAATAAAATGGGGGGTGTGTAGAAAACTATGGACGACCCCAAATGTCCAAGCTTAGCTTAAAATAATAAAGTCACAAGTTTAGATCATTCAGGGTCAAGAGGTGCACAAACACACATGGCACTGTACAGCTCCAATATCACCTGCATATGTTAGTTATCACAATCAAAATCTGCCCGAGGCACAGAATGTGAAACATGTCGTTCTGAGCTAGTCCATGCACATCTGTTACGGTGTTAAATGACCAATTGTGAGACTAAATCAGAACCCCCGTTGTTCCTCCTCTAACGTTGATGTTTATCTCTGCTCTCCCTTCATTATTCCTCCTCTCACACTTGTCCACCCCTCCATCTCTGCTCCATCCCACCACCTCTCTCTACTCATGCATCTGGCCGTACACTCCTCTTCTCCTGCATCGTCCTCATCGATGTTTTGTCGACCGTCCCCCCTTTGATCCGTTCTTCTTTTTCTCATCTTCCTCCACATTATCACTGCCGTCCCTCATTCTCCATCTTGCGTTCCACCACTCCTTTTTTACGACAGGATGATGAAGACAATCACACGCCTCCACAAAGCCATGATGGTCCTGGAGTATTTCACCAGTCACTCCTGGGTGTGGAACAACGACAACGTGGCCATGCTGATTGGCCAGATGAGCCCTGATGACAAGAAGGTACTGTAGGGAAGGACGCGCATGACGCTGATCCTCACATCATTCACACTGTGTACACCCCCCTCCCACACACTCTACACAGCGAGGAGGCGGCACACTGATTAACCACTCCGTTAGTAGGCTGGCTGCAACACAGTGACTTATTCATCCACTGGTGACGTCTACTAGTAGGAATAGGGGAGCTGTCTGCAGGAATTTGTGGAGGATGTGACTGTCACTTTATGTCCTCTTGTCTACACATTAGAGCTGTTGTTCCCGTACTATGAGACACTGACATCCATTCATATCTGATGACCAAATACTCTTAACGCTGTGTATTATATTAGGAAGTCTACAATAGTATTTGAAATTCCTCATTTTGGAAATAGTTGTCTTGAAATGAGTTTTAAATGCCTTTCTCCCACCTAGCAAGTTGGTGCTGTTAGCAGCCTTTAGCTGCTAACAGCACCAACTTGCTCAGGAAGGTTCCTAACGGAGTGAAATGATGCTGAAGTATCTCAGTAGCAGCCGTGATAAGAGCTGTTTGAATTCTCTAAATGCTGAGGAAAGGAACTTCAATGCTTCCTTTATCATCTCCTTTAGCAGAGGATACACTGGAGCATCCTTTACCATAGAAAAAGAGAGAATAACTTCCCACAATTCCTTGCGGCCGCAGCATTTAAAGCGACACACCGTTCGGCCGTTCATAATAACAAAAAGCTGTGGTCTAATTGGACAGTTTCCAGCGGCCTTCAAAGAATTTACAGGAAGTCCCAGATATAGTGACATCCTGTTAGATCCGATCTGTAGGCCACTTGTAGTTTGCAGACCACATTCAGATTTATTTATATTTATTTGTAAATCTATGTGTAAATGTGCGTGTGGATCTGGCATCGGATTCTATCCTTTATTCTCTTTATGTCCGCCCTGTAAAGCACGTTGTAATGAGCACTCGTTTTGATAAGTGCTATATTAATAACCTTCATTATTATTATTATCAACCACACAAGATGTGTTTGTTAACAGATGAAACCTTCATTGCACAATATGAGACTAATAACCTACAATCTAGCGTTAAATATTACAATTACACAGAAAGATGTGACTTTCTACTACACGTGGTGTTTGTTAAGAGCCAATCAGCTCTTTGATCAGGCGACAGCCATGCGTTTCCCATAATGCCCTGGGTCTTGCAGTCGGTGGAGAGCAACTGCGACGCCTGGCTCTAAAAACTGCGGCCACCTCAATCTGGTGAGGTTATCGCTGCTCAACGTGTGCATGACGTTAGAGCAAGTCGGACACAAATCTAACCGGCGTGCATTGGGCGCCGGTGATTGATTCTGCTCAGGCCTGGCTCATCTCCAACGAGTCTATAGAATCAATTTAGCTGTTGACACATTGTTAGTGTTAATAGTAACACCTGTGTAAAAAAGGCCTGCTGTGTCTCTGTCTCTCGGGGCAGCGCCGTAGAACCAGCGCTGGTTTATCTCTGGTCTACATGGTCCATAGCGTGTATTCCCTAGAGGATCGGTTTTACTGACCGAGGTCATCTCTAAACTCATCGTCATCATCAGGTCAAATGTGGAATTGGACCAATACTTTGGTTAATGACCAAATATCTGAAAGAAAATGACATTCCCATGAGCCTCAGCTGAACTCTGAGTTTAGTGCTAATTATATTCAGCTAAGATTGTAAAGCTGGTAGATGTTACCTGCTAACATCAGCATGTTAAAGGTCCCATATTGTAAAAAGTACGATTTTCTTGTCTTTTATATTATAAAGCAGGTTGAAGTGCTATTTGAATACTGTGAAAGTATCGAAACGCTCAATCCGTGGAGAAATACACACAGCCCGTATTCAGAAACTGTGCGTTTGAAACAAGCCGTCAGGATTTCTGTAATTTTGTGATGTCACAAATCTACAATATTTAGACCATTTCACAGTTTGAAACGTAAAGATTCTAAATGTGTCCCAGTTTATTTCCTGTTGCAGTGGATGTGAATGATATCAGCTGACAGGAAGTAAACATGGACCCAAGCTGTTGCCTAGCAACGCAATTCCATTGCAGGTCCGTTGAAATGCACTAAAACGGAGCGTTTCAGACAGAGGGTGAATACAGGTATATTGAAGCAGACAGTATGAGGAAAATAAAGTTGTTTTTTTATCATTAAAGCATGTAAACATGTTCTAGTAGAAACACAAAACACAAGTATGAACCTGAAAATGAGCACGATATGGGACCTTTAACAGTGTCACTGAGAGCATGGTAGCATGCTAGCATTAGCATTCAGGTTATAGTACCACAGAGCCACCGATGTGGCTGTAGACTTACAGTAAATAGTGTTTACATTTTAGATTAATATTGATTTATAGTGATGTAGTGTTTATATATTTACTGTTGCTTTTTTTCACAATTCCCAAAAAACTTCAATCATCCATCAGTGTATGGTGGCTGAACACATCTTTTGTTTGTATTTTATATTTCATCATAACCTTTATTTAACTAAGAAGTCACATTGAGATTTAAACCTCTTTTACAAGTGAGACCTATAGCCAAGACGGGGTCAAATAGCAGCATCCAACACATAAAAAGAACATTTAAATCACAACGGCAACAATAGGTACGACAAATACAGACGTAGGCAAAATTGTTGGTACCCTTCCGTTAAAGAAAGAAAAACCCACAATGGTCACTGAAATAACTTGAAACTGACAAAAGTAATAATAAATAAAAATGTACTGAAAATTAACTAATGAAAATCAGATATTGCTTTTGAATTGTGGTTCAACAGAATCATTTTAAAAAACAAACTAATGAAACTGACCTGGACAAAAATGATGGTACCCTTAACTTAATATTTAGTTGCACAACCTTTTGAGGCAATCACTGCAATCAAGTGATTTCTGTAACTCTCAATGAGACTTCTGCACCTGTCCACAGGTATGTTGGCCCACCCATGAAGGCCACTTCAGAATAGTCCAATGTTTTGTTCTTAGCCATTCTTGGGTGTTTTTAGCTGTGTTTTGGGTCATTATCCTGTTTGAGGACCCATGACCTGCGACTGAGACCAAGCTTTCTGACACTGGGCAGCACATTTCGCTCCAGAATGCCTTGATAGTCTTGAGATTTCATTGTACCCTGCACAGATTCAAGACACCCTGTGCCAGATGCAGCAAAGCAGCTCCATAACATAACCGAGCCTCCTCCATGTTTCACATTAGGTACAGTGTTCTTTTCTTTGGATGCTTCATCTCTTCGTCTGTGAACATAGAGCTGATGTGACTTGCCAAAAAGCTCCAGTTTTGTCTCATCTGTCCAAAGGACATTCTCCCAGAAGCTTTGTGGCTTGTCAATATGTATTTTGGAAAATTCCAGTCTCGCTTTTTTATGATTTGTGTCCTCCTCGGTTGTCTTCCATTAAGTCCACTTTGGCTCAAACAGTGACGGATGGTGCGATCTGACACTGATGTACCTTGACCTTGGAGTTCACCTCTAATCTCTTTGGAAGTTGTTCTGGGCTCTTTGGTTACCATTCGTATTATCCGTCTCTTCAATATGTCATCAATTTTCCTCTTGCGGCCACGTCCAGGGAGGTTGGCTACAGTCCCGTGGACCTTAAACTTCTGAATAATATGTGCAGCTGTAGTCACAGGAACATCAAGCTGCTTGGAGATGGTCTTATAGCCTTTACCTTTAACATGAAGGTCTATAATTGTCTTTCTAATCTCCTGAGACAACTCTCGCCTTAGCTTTCTGTGGTCCATGTTCAGTGTGGTACACACCATGATGCCAAACAGCACAGTGACTACTTTTCACCCTTTAAATAGGCAGACTGACTGATTACAAGTTTGAAGATACCTGTGATGCTATTTACAGGACACACCTTAGTTTAACATGTCCCTATGGTCACATTATTGTACATCTTTTCTAGGGGTACCATCACTTTTTGTCCAGGCCAGTTTCATTAGTTTGTTTTTTAAAATGATTCTGTTGAACCGAAATTCAAAAACAATATCTGATTTTCATTAGTTAATTTTCAGTAAATTTTTATTTATTATTATTTTTGTCAGTTTCAAGTTATTTCAGTGACCATTGTGGGTTTTTCTCTCTTTAACGGAAGGGTACCAACAACTTTGCCTACGTCTGTACATTACGTCATCATCCAGTGCATTAACAGGGCAGCATGTTGGTCATGTGTTTTGCTATTTAATTGAAACAACTGCAGCTTGCAGTGACCACTTCCTTTACTCTATGTTTAAAATCATTTAAAGAGATCAGGGTCTCAGGTTTAAGCTTGGCCTGCAGATGGTTCCTGGACCAAGGACCGTAGTGGAACAGGCTTCTGTACTGATAGAAGGAACTTTAAACTGAAGCCATTAATGTGACCTTAGATTAGAGCTGTTTTGGAGAATTACAAACTTCCGGCTTAATTAAGTCAGAAGTTTGCCAGAGATCATCTTACAGACTAAAATGTACCAATGTTGTATCCTCCGCAGAGTGAGGGACGACCATCCTTTTTTTTCCTTCTGTAATATCTACATTAGTGGTACCAGCCACTAAAACAAGTCACCAAATCTAAATGTTGATAATAGATGTCATACCTCTGATACCAATCATTTTAAAGGTGACTGAGAATGTTTCTTGTGTTTTGATCTCTGTAGGTGTTTAATTTCGACGTGCGTCAGCTGCACTGGGCGGAGTACATGGAGAGTTACTGCATGGGCACCAAAAAATATGTCCTGAACGAGGAGCTGTCGGGTCTGCCTGCTGCACGCAAACACCTCAACAAGTAAGAGTGGAATCACATCGAGACACGGCAACAAATCCAGCGTAGTAGTCCTCTAGGACACCATACAGTAGATACATATCCTTCAGTCCAACCTTCCATTAACCAGTGGGGGGGAGGGTGTCAGATTATCATGGAGTGGGTAGTCCAGTCCGAGTGGCAGTAATCCTCCCAGCTTCCTGCTCATGTGAATAATTGAGTATTCAGAAACTTTAGATTAAAAGGGGAGGGTCTGGAGAACTAGACTCGTGTGTTCAGAATAAACCGTCTCACACTTCACGTCTTCATGAAATCCATGATTTGTCTGTCTCCCCAGGCTGAGGAACATCCGCTACACCTTCAACACCGTCCTGGTGGTGCTCATCTGGCGCGTCTTCATCGCCCGCTCCCAGATGGCCAGAAACATCTGGTACTTCGTGGTGAGCCTCTGCTTCAAATTCCTCTCCTACTTCAGAGCTTCCTCCACCATGAGATAATGAGCCCGGGACAGGGCGAGGGGCGGCGGCCGGCGAGGCCAAGGGGGCCAAGAAATGAAGAAGAACCACCGGCCGTGGATGATGAGAGCTTTTCCTGCTGTCTGTCTCTTGGCCACCCGCGTTTGCCTCGAGGACTAAGTGGAACCGTTAAATCCCCATGAACACAGACGGGAGCTGCTGGACGAGCCTGGAAGTCCACAGCACGTCTAACTGTTGCATATTTCCGATCCATCTTAACCCCATCTCTAGCATCTCATAAAACTCAGACTAACAGCACTGGGACTAGTTAAAGACACAGGATCATCATTCTGTTCATGTCCACACAGTCCAACCCCCCCCCCCTCCCCCTCTTTGGTGCCAGCTTTACTGCTGCAGGGCATCCAAACCTGCTCCACCTCGTCGGTCTGCTCGCCTGGCTGCCTGAAAAACAAAGCTATGCATTGGCTGATGCTCTGCTTCAAGAAGCCTCAGTTGAGTTTTGAGTCAGTCCAGGCTTCCTTCTTCTTCTGGAGCTAAATCTTTCATTGAACAGTAACCACTTCAGCTGCTGTGTAAGTTCAACTTTTTGGTTTTGTTTTCATTCTTGTTCTCCCTTGAGTTTGTGTGTGGTTCTTTTTTCTGCTTGTAAGGCCTATTGAAATGTTATAAAAACCTGGTATTCTCAGCAGGGTTTTAATCTGGCAGCAGCTTTTGCTCGGCAAAAGCGCATGCTGCTCTCAGCTTTCTGGGGCGGCGGAGCCAGGTTTTTTCACATTTGGTTGGAGGCAGGTAAAGGAGGATTCAGCGGAGGCTTGTTCAGGGACAGACTAGTCTAGAGATCATTGTTTAAAGCAGACCAAAGCCCTTTACACCCAACAGCTTGGTAGAGAGAGAGAGAGAGTGCCCTACCTAGAGTTGTCTTTTACTCTTCAAAGACACACACTCAACACCAGTGCACTCCTGAATGTCCCCCAGGGCTCGTTCCCTCATTAGGACCAAGCACAACGTAGATTGTAATCCGATGGCTTTATCCAGTCAGTGCCTACCAACTCATTGTTCTCACATCAGCATCATCTTACAAATCAAGCTTGTTTTTTCTTGCAGGTTAATTCCTTTTTCTTTTTTTCTTTTTTCGTATCTGAAAGTCATTTGATTTTCAAGCGCTTTTTTTGCCAAAATACCTCTTAGCTGGCAGACTGGTAGCTCAGTGGAGGATGAGAACAGAACATATTGTCACTTCTGGCTTCTTTTCTCTACGCTATACTCCAGAATTGAAACTCTTTTTTTCAGTACCGGTTGACCTACTGGGTCACGGACCAGTCGGTCACTGTGGGTGATGACTCTTTTGTTATTACACTACTTTCAGGTAGCTCCAACTGTAGCTCGCCCCCCTCTGTGTGAAAGGTTCTGTTAGTCATCTCCCTCCGTGTGATCGAGTCATTTTATGGGTCCTGGTCTGTCATGTTACTCGTTCATTGAGTTGCTTCTGTAAATAGAAGTGTGCAGGATTTTGGTCATGTGCTCATGCTGTTTATAAGCTGCTGGTAAACCCTTGGACCGTTCTGTTGCCTTCATCATTCCGTCTTGTTACATAAGAAATGTCGATTTTGTTACAGAATTGGCAACATGAGGCTCATAATTAACCCCTCATTGCCAGATTAAGTCTTGGGTTTAACATGCCCGAGGTTTACCTGTCTGTTACTTATTAGGGTGTGACCGTGTGCACATCCCTGGTCGTGCTTGCATGTGTCTGCTCAGAGTGTCTTCGGCCATAGCGGCTTCAAAACAGCGACACGTCCATCCTGTGAATGTCCTGTTTTCATTAAGGAATGCGATGTCGGTGTTTTTCATGCCATTTTTTACAAAGGATCATGTGACTTGGTGGTGGAAAGACGAGTGCAAGTTGTGAGTCGTGCCTGAACTTTTTTCCAATATTCTAACAATGTGAACAGAGAGCAATCAGATCCATGTTTTCTAATTATTTTGTGTACAGCTCTATTTAGGTAGACGATGAAATGCTGATGTATTTTTTATGCTATGATATCGCGTGGCTATTTTACCGACGACAAGCTTCCTGAAGCAACTCCAGCTGCTGTAAATACGTCAACAGGAAGAGCGGTCTGTCCAGAGCTCCATTTAAATGTTACTGTACGTGACTTTACTGTATAGTATGTACTTGTAAATTTTCCCTCTCTGAATGTAATAGCAGAATAACGCAGCCTGACTTGTTCGCACAGCCAGAATCTTCCTTTGACTCCTGAAACCTAAACTAAACTAACAACGCTGTTCCTGGCTGTCATTTTAACATGAAGTGTGCCGTGTGATGAATTGTTGCTGTTTGTAACTCCATCTGCTTTGTGACGGGTCGAGTGAGGAGGTCAGTTCGGCGATGCCGAATGGCTTGTTGGGAGAAAAGCAACGGTGTGTCTGATTTAGGCTTCTCTTCAAGCTTGTTCTTGAGAAGTGAGAGGAACTACCAGCATCTACTCCACTTGGAACAAATCCTTAATAGAGTTACATTGATCCATTATGCAAATAATTGAAAACATAGTTTTAAATATCTAAGTATTTGTGTATAACATGAAATATTCATCAGTAAATATGCAATAATCTCTGGACTTTCTCCAGTCTCTGCTGGTTGCGTAGCAACCTCACGATGACGAGAAGACGCCCCCGTTGCACAGCAACGTGTTGGGTTTTTGTACAGATGAGACAAGTTTATACAACATGTTAATAATTAGAGAGCTTCATAGGGGTCGTGGCTGGAAGGTAACCCACAAATTGCAAAACTCCGGTGAGATGGTTAAGGTTAAGGCTTAACAGATTTTGAAAATGTGGGAGAGCCCACACATGACGACATGTTCTGTTAAATTGAACAGTTTTGTTCCTGTAGTGTGTGGAGAGCAACGATTTGGCCCAAACAGCCAGCACACACTAACAAATTCATTCATGAACAACAAGTGTCACGACTAAGAAAAACCAAAACGGAAATCTCACAAAATATCTCGCGATCAAACGTGACTTTAGTGTAAACAAACATGGCCGACGGCGGGGAGGGAGAATTAGTGGTTAGTTTTTGCACTAATTTGTACTGAAAATTCCCGAAGGAAGGATGGATGGATGAAGTCATGGAGACACGTTGAATAAACCTCCATTTCTGAGCTCCATCTAACTACTACTTTATGCTTCACGTTTTGCATTAGCTGCAACTGTTACGGGCCGCTGGGATGGCGGTGGTTGTCCTTCCTTCTTCAGTCAGCTTGGTTCTCGATTGGCTATCCTTCCTCCCCACGTGACCTCATCATCGGCTGTCCTCGGGGTTCCCCACACACACACACACAACAGGATATCCCATCGTAAATATTGAACATGTTTAATATTTACGATTTGAAATCGGTGCGGCCAGGATGGACTTTTGAACCGATCGGAATCACACCACTGGAACATCTGGGAAGATCATCTTTAGAACCACAAAAGATCGGGGCCTTAGTGATCGTTGTGGGGGGGCGGGGGGGGGAGGGATCGGTGCCATAAAATCAGCTTGATTCTTGTGTAGTGTGTACCCGGCATTAGGCATTGACCTGGAATGATTAATATAAGGTTATGATAGGTCGTCGGGCAGTGAGTCTTGCAAGAGTTTTTGCAATTTGCAGGTTACCCTCTAGACACGACCCTTTATAGGTCCTGATTAGTAGATTTTATTATCTTCGGACAGAGCCAGGCTAGCGGTTCAACCTGTTTCTAGTCTTTATGCTAAGCTAAGCTAACAGGTTTTTGGCTCCAGCAGACATGAATGATATCAAAATTAACTTTTGGCAAGAAAGAGAATAAGCGTATTTCCCAAAACTATTCATTTAAGTTATGTCTGTCAGGTTGTCATAGTCTTCATTTCAGAGCGATCAACAATCAGAAAGTCACCAGAGCTGTACGGGTGTGGTCGGATCACATTTGATCGACACGGGCATGTTGGCAGGCCTTGCTAAATCCTGATTGGTGCATAGAAATGTGTGACATCACCCTTTTCCACTTCAAATAACTAATGAAAAAATCTAAATCCAGAAATCTCACATGACATAACCATCGTGAAGGAAACTATATGAATAATGGATCACAGCTTTGGGAACTCTCATTTTGGATTTGGCGCTTCAACTGGTTTATATACTGTATATGTAATCATTCTTTACTTTTCCCATGTAGGGCTAAAGGCTCATTCCTTGTGGATATTCAAAACAATCCGTTGTGATGATGCACTGTTGTTTTCATGTACAGATGTTACCAGTCTGTTTTCTTCTCCTTCCGATGGCCTGGTGTATTGATCACTGGTATCAAAGCGGGAGTGATGGTTTTCTTGTTTTCACGTGGCCAACACAACATGGCCGTACTAGCATAGCTAATAATAAGTTTCTCTTCTGAGGTTGGGATAGTTTCAGACTGGTTACAGTGTCAATGCTCATTTTTTAAATGTGTTCATGTGGTTCTTGAGGTGACTGTCGTTTCGTTGCTCCTGCTTGCACGGTGAGCACACTGTGTTCACTTTCAGAAGGAGGAAAAGGAGTTTTTGCCATTGTCAATGTGAAACTCCAAAAACAATAAATCAATGGGTGCCTTTTTGTTTGTAAACCAAAAAAAGAAGGAATAAACTGTTTAATCCTCTTGCTGATCGAGACGTTTGATTTCTCTGTAGACAACGTGATTGACAGTGAAACAAATGACAAAGTAGGAAACTCATGTCCTCTGAGATGAGGCTTGATGGGGGGTTGTCTTCAACATCTTCACTTGCAGTGAGAAACAAGACCTCTCCAGTGTGAAACAATATCCAGACACAATCTCCAGCGTCAGTTTGCTTAGCAACCAGAGTCAAGTGAGGGCAACAGATCAGACACAACAGCATTTATGTGAACCAGTAGTCGGTCATGTTACCTGCCCCTGTATGGGTATATACACTGCTGATCTTTCACAGCGTTTATGTGATGAGGACTTTTTAAACAACCTACACACAACCCCACTCACAAATAAGTGTGAGACGTGACACCGAATACGAAAATGTGCAGAGGTTAAAGGTTGCCATTGCACGGCACTGAATATCTTGACTGGCACCATTAAGCCTCGGCCACACCACGAACGTCAGGAGCACGTGGCAGCTGCGTTACCCTTTAATTCTGCGTCCATGTTAACAGGTTAGAGCAGCCACACTGCCCGAGTGAGCCGCGTGACAGTGAAGGTGATATATTGACATCATATCAGCTACATTACTACAGTTTCGATGTCTATCTGTAGAATATGTTACGGAGATGCAAAAAAAGTAAAGACTGTGGACAGAATTCCTTAATTTGTTAACACAAGGCTTTAATTCTGAAATATTTGCAGGACAGTGTTGTAGAACATGCAGTGACTTGTAGAGCTCCATTAATGAATATAGTATGGGGTTTAAATTGTGGATTATTACTATTATTTACAAATTACCACACGTTTCTTAACCTTTCTCGGTCTAAAATAAATATAAATGACATTTATAATGACATGAAATGACCATTATGAATTATGAAAGGCAAACTATATAGAAAGAAAGGGCTGACAGCATCAGCAGCAGACACGCAACACCCGACGCGTCAATCACGCAGCCGCCACGCGACGCACGGGATGCAGCCGCCACACGACGCAGCCGTCACACGACGCAGCCACCACACAGCCGCCACGCCCTTGGCGTTCCTAGTGTGGACACACCGTTAGTCTGGCCTCCAGATACAGTGTGTGAGGTGGAGGACGTTTCTGTTATTCACCACAGGAATCGGGTCTTCAGCAGATGAATGTGAAAACAGCCTTCTAGTGTCAGAGCACAGTAGAGAGGGGGTGAGATTCTAAATATGTCAACCCAGAATTTGGGGAATTTTTACAAAATTTTGAAAAAAAAGTTTGACCTGGTATGTTTTAATTTTGACATTGTATGACTTATCAAGTCAAATGTTTTGTTTTAATTATGCCTAACTGGAACACCACTTCGATTTGACAGAATCTGAAATTGACTTCTCCTTGCTGCACAGAGCAAACAAAACAAAAGAAACGCAGCTGCATGGGGGCGCTAACTCATGGGTGTATAAAGAACTGGATACAGCGTTGGAGGCGGGGCCTCGTTCATTCCTATGAGAGTTGCTCAGTGGCGCATGAAGACAAGATGGCTCGACTTCCGCCTGGAAAAGTACCCGGATCTTGGGCACATGGAACATGCGCAGTAGCATCCGCTCGGTCACATGACTCGGTCACGGCGGTCCCAACATCACGCCGTCGTCACAGCTTGCGTTCCGGCCTCGGTCTGGGTCTCATTCACATGAACAGAGGAAGGGAAATAACTCTGGATTCAGCTATTAGTGCGTTTTACAACTTTTAGGACCTCATTTTTTAAATAAGGACTATTAAAGTGTTCATACTGGGGAGTTGATTCACCTCATAAAAAATTATCCTCTGAGTTACAGACGTCTCTTTCCCAATGTAAGTCTATGGGGAAAAGTCTTTTTGGGCCCAATGGCATCACGTGACGGACACGGAAGTTGTAGTACCGCCGTTTGGCCACTACGAAAGTTGGGATCGACGACCGCCGCTCTTCCTGGGGGCTTGCGCTAACTCCATGTAATAGACAGAGCCCTGCATGTGATCAAACAGGAAGAATCAGCTGTATGCCAGTCTTAGTTTTTATCTCCCTATAGGCTCACAGCGTTAGTTTTTTGGCATCTTCCCAGCTCAAATAAATCCACTTCACATTTATAGTTTCTCTCTTGCAGCTTCACACGGACAGAAGACAGAAAGACAATAAGACGAGAGGCAGCGGTGACTGTTTGACAGCTGGCCTCTCTTCATGTATTCATTCAATATGTGGCTCATTAGATGGTGAAAACAGTCCTTCAGTGATGGGAGCCCTTAGTATGTTGTGCTCTCCTCTGCAACACCTGGCAACGGCCGCATAGCAACCGCAGCCCAGCAACCATCACCAGCACTGAGTCACAACCAGCCGTGGGCTGGTTGTGACTGCTGGGCCACTGGGCTGCACAAACAGGAACCAGGGGCTTACTGGGCTTAGAGTGGGTGCCCAGAGGCACAAAACACACATACACGCACACGCACACACACACACACACACACACACACACACACACACACACACACACACAATCCCTCATGCTCTTACTGAACTATACTGTGTATCTGAGAAAGAGAGGGCATTTTAGCACTTAAAATAAATTAATAATCTGGATCATTTTTGTATACATAGATGTCCGTTTTGCTACTTTACTATGGAGGACGTAATCTGCCAAAATCAAAAATAAATAAATGACTCAATAAATACAATAATATCCCATTAAATGTACCAATATATATATATATATATATAAACTAATATAAAAAATAAGTGTAGGCATTAATTAATTGATCAAATTAATTGTCATAAATGACATAAAATTATATTTCTGTTTTAATTTGATTTATTTATTACTTTGTATTAAAGGTCCCATATTGTAAAAAGTGATATTTTCATGTCTTTTGTATTATAAAGCAGGTTAAAGTGCTTTATAAATAATGTTAAACTATCAAAATGCTCAATATACGGAGAAATACACACAATTCAGAAATTGTGCGTTTGAAATATGCTTAGCAATGCAATTCTGTTGCAATTCCGTTGAAATGCGCTAAAACGGAGCGTTTCAGACAGAGGGTAAATACAGGTATATTCAAGCAGACAGTATGAGGAAAATAAAGTGTTTTTTGAACATTACAGCATGTAAACATGTTCTAGTAGAAACACAAAATACAAGTATGAACCTGAAAATGAGCATGATATGGGACCTTTAATGCCCCTATTTAGCTACTCTTCTATTTAATTTCCCCTTTTATTTATTTAGTTATTTTTTATAATGCCTCCGCACCAGCGACAGCAGTGACCGGAGGCATAATGTTTCCGTCCATACCTACGTATATCCGTCCCATTCTGGTGAATGTGATATCTCAGGAACGCCTGGAGGGAATTTCTTCCAATTTGGCACAAAAGTCCACTTGGACTCAAGAATCAATTGAGATTTTGGTGGTCAAGTGTAAGCTCAGTGTGATCTCACAAAACATGTGTTTGGCCATAACTCAAGAATTCATATGCTAATTATGACAATTTCACACAAATACAAATAGGGGGACATTCACATGCTGCGATTTTTTTGCCCTCAAATCCATTGTTGTAAATGTATACACCCGGAAGGCGCACTCAAACACAGGAGCGACGCGCAAGTGTTCCCAATTGCTTAAAGGTCCCATATCGTGCTCATTTTCAGGTTCATACTTGTTTGGTCTAAATATTGTATATTTGCGACATCACAAATGGACAAAAATCCTGACAGCTTGTTTCAAATGCAGAGTTTCTGAATACAGGCTGTGTGTATCTCCCTGTGGATAGAGCGTTTTGATACTTTCACAGTATTTATACAGGACTTAAACCTGCTTTATAATTTAAAAAAACATGAAAATCTCACTTTTTACAATATGGGACCTTTAAACTGTAGTTATACTTGCGCAAGACGGTGGGCCACCGTAGATGTCGAGCGCTATGAGCATGCACAGAGTTTATGCTCAATGCATTGTTTGTTACAATATGCTTCGAAACACCAGGGGGCGTACAAACAAAATATTCTGTAGATAAGCAAGAAGTCAACGAGTGGTACTGGAAAGGAAAGCAGGCTGCCCGGCAACAGCAGTAAACACTAAACTCCGACATACGTACCGCCAAACATTCCCTTTGTGTACTGTAATTTTTATTGTCGCTTTTAGCTTTTACAACATTATCTCAGATTCTTTCGCAGCCTGCGGCAAAAAGCCTCTTCTTTCATTTTACTGCCTCACCCTTTTTGTCCGAGAACGTCCCAACATCCAGTTGAAAGGTCAGACTGACCGACACGTGGAGCAGTAAAGTTACTGTGAGGGATTTACGGTGCTGGAAATCCATTTATCTTTGTTTTGACTTAGTTTAGTTTAGTCAGTTAGGCTTCTACTGCTAAATTACTAATGTCATCATCGATGTCATCACAGCTCGCAGATTTTTGCACCTTAGATAAAAGAATGAAAGCGGCACGGCTGACGTTTATAGACGCTGAACGGCCTCTAACAAGCTATGACATTTTGGACAGAAAACTGCAAAACTACTTTATTTTGTATTCATTTTAAATTTAAAACGGCTGCAGATCAACCGTCCGAAGCTGAACTGTTTCGCGGACCCGCTGCCGGTCTCCTCCCCGAGGCTGATCTGGTTCAGAGTGGGAACCTCCAGGCTGATGCCACCGAGCCTGTTCTCTCCATCATAGGACTCGCCGCCCCGCAGAGTGCCCAGTGTGTGCCACCGATCCTGGCTCGAGCAGAGGCTCTGAGAGGTTTGGAGCCTTTCAGGGGATAAACACTGGTGATGATGTAGATCACGGCACCGAGGAAGGCCAGGGTGCCCACTCCCACAACACCGCCACCAATATTATGTTTTATAAGATAAGCTTTGCTTACACTGTGTATTTTTGTCATCCACCGGGCACGATCATGGGAAAATTAAGGTTAGCTAGCATAGCCAGCGCGCTAGTTTATCCCTGTGTGTGCCGCGGCTCTCAGTGACAACGGCACCCTGACATCGGAGACTCTTCTTGAGCCCTGATCGGTGGCACACACACGGGACCGCCGGGTGACGAAATTCACCCGCCCAGTGACAGAATTCAAGGATCGAAACCCAAGCTTTCTAAAACCTTTTTTACTGCTTTGGCCACATGTCTGACTCACGCTGTTCTCTTCAACAGCTCAATCATAAAGTGAATGTGGTTTCCTGTATCCCTTCTTGTAAAGCTTTGCCTCAAAGGTCAGGCTTTCACAATGAGCTCTTTGACTCAGGGAGACGGTCACTTCTGTAAACCTAACATCCATCCATCCATCCATTATCTGTAACTGCTTGTCCTATTCAGGGTCGCGCGGGGGGGGGGGCTGGAGCCGATCCCAGCTGGCATTGGGCGAAGGCGGGCTACACCCTGGACAGGTCTAAACCTAACATACAAAATCAAAAAACATCAACAATGGAATTCTTTTCTGAAATGAAAATCAAATCGTCTCATCTTTTTGGCTGGACCGCAGATGGCCAGCCCCACTAACGCAAGTCTGTCAGCTAGTGACTGACCGACTGACTGAGTGATGAAGTTACAGGATTGGTCGGCCGACTGTTGGAGTTTCCTCATTGGTCGTTGCTCTTTCAAAAAGGCGGAGAACAGTTCTGTGTTTATGTTCTGGGGAGCGTGTCAGTGGTTCAATGTATCATTACATCGTGCCGTTGTTGTGCTTGTGCTATTGTTTATGTTCGTTTAAGTTACGTTATGTTGTGCTTCGTATTGTGTTACCGTGCATTCACACCAAGCGCTAAGCAAATTTTCGCCTCGCTTTCCTCCAGAAATAACCACAGTTGTGTCTGGGTTCATAACAAACAGACTGTGCTGTGATTTAATTTCAATAAACGGATCAAAATGATGCCGAAATAATGACATTATGATGTTGATTTGTAAAAAGACAGAATTCATGCTTTGTCAAGTCTGTCTGCAACACAACAAGCAAACAAGTTTTAAAATGCTTGTTTTCTGAATGGAGTTCAGTTCGATCAGTGCCAGGCTATGCTAACATTGTAGCTGCTCCATCAACACTCAACATAACATCATCTAGGCATAAATACGGCAGCGACGTTGTTGTAAACGGATCAAACGTGAAGCCGAAATACCTACATAATGATGCTGATTAGTAAAAAGTATGAATTCATGCTTTGTCGGGTCTGTCCCAAGGCCTATAGAAAGGAGGCTGGGTCACGGGCAGACTTGTGTCTTGGGGTATGGGGTATAACACATGCGCAGTGTAACTGAAGCTGTGCTCGTGCGTTGCGATTGTCTCAATTTCGGCGAGTACAGGTGAGATTTTACTGCATTACTGTGTAATACCCCCAAAGATACGACGTGTGACCCAGCCTCCTTTCTATAGGCCTTGGTCTGTCCGCAAGACAACAAGAAAACAACTTTTAAAATGTTTGTTTTCTGAATGGAGTTTGGATCGATCAGTGCCAGGCTATGCTAACATTGTAGCTGCTCCATTAACACTCCATCTAGGAATAAATACGGCAGAAACAACGTCAGTGATGACATAAACTTTAGGGAAGTATGTATATATTGTTAGACATCACTTATATGATGAATGCTTTTGATACACATGCTTTAATAAAAAACTGAAATACGTTTAACCTTGCAGACTGTATGTCATGCTAATACCTTTTCACCTTGTATAAAATGTATAATATACTGACTAGTAAATGTTACCATTTACTATTACTGAATGTCATTTGCTTCATTATAAGTTGTCTTTCAATCAAACATTAAAACATAAGTGGAAAAAACTGTTCACAAAACATTATAGACATGACCACTAACTATTGGTGTAACAATTCAGCCACAAATTCACATGCTGACCATAAACGGTCCAGACATATACTCGGTTTGACCGAGTCTTGTTCTTCTCCTTTTTCTCCATCTGCATGTACGTCAGCATGCGTGTTCACATAATGCAACAGCAGCAGCAGCTAGCCTCTCCGGATCACCGTCTGCATATTAGGATGGTTGCTCAGCAGCCGGGCTCTTTGTGTTGCCGTAGGAACGCACCACACGGTTGACCTTGAGAGTGCCAACACTTTCTCTCCGTAGATTACTGCAGTTGCATTTCGTTGTGAACGCACAAACCACCCACTGCAAGACTTTACTGGCTTGTTAATGAGTATCCCCCCTCACACACACACACACACACACACACACACACACACACGCACACACACACACACCCGGGTCTAGAAAGCAGTTGGTTTCCCAGCAGCACCCATTCTTGATGTGTGTGTGTTCGTGATGAGGACCGCCGCCACTCTGCTCTCTCTCTGGTTCTGGGTAAAGCCAGCTGGCATCAATGCTGCACCAACAGGTGAGTGATATAGTGGACATGGAAGGCAGACACATAGGACCTTACATGTCTTTAATGAACGCAATGAATGTGGGAAGCCTGAGAAGATTTCATCCTGTCCGTCAGGTTCAAAGTGTGGGATTCCTCCGGTGTGGAGCCCCACGGTTCACTCTCTGAGGGTGGTCGGAGGGGCCGAGGCCACAGACGGATCACATCCATGGCTGGTCAGTGCTTTACCCTTCTTCTTTGAACATGATGATGATGATGATACAAATTTTGATGTTTTTTTGTGCATGATAATTTGTGTTTTTTTCTACACTGGGTATACACTGTACCATTTTTAGCCCGTTTCTGCCCCGAATTTTGAGCCGCACGACTCATTTTAGAGTCGGACCGAATTTCAGCTTTGTTGTGCGTTGTTTGTCTTGCAGTGTACAGGGGGGGGGGACCGAGGACCGATTAACTCCTCCCAACCGGCCGTTAGACATCGGAATTGCTGACAAGTCAGAAATTTTGGTCGGCCGACTACAGGCTCTCACACAGTTGAAGCAGAGCCAACGTCAGAGCCTTCTTTCTCCTCTTTTTACAGTAATCAGAGAGTAGCTATCAAGATAACGATGTAGTCTACAAAAGTTATATAGCTACTAAAACGTAGCTGGCTTACCTCCAATTCTCTCTGCAAAATGGACAAGCCATACTGTCCACGTCTTCCTGGCCACCTGAAAGTCCAGATAACGTTACGCCGCTGCCTTTTTTTTTTTTCAGCAGACAGGATTGCACAGATGATTTTTCATTTTATTTAAAAATTTATTTCGAACAAATAAAATAAAGAAACAGAGAATGATCATACCAACGAGTGGACAGCCAGAAATAAGTAGTATTTACATACAATGAAAAGCATAAGAAAAATAAATTGTCAAACACTTGATGTATAAACTTATTTAATCCCAACCCTTCTCAATAAGTCATTCATTAATAATTAACCAGCTTCCTTATTGAGCCATACATATACTCTAATTACATTTTCCTAAACATGTCCAACTATAATTACTACCTTTAATCTATGTCATACAGAAATATAAATTAATTACTGATATAATTATCCTTATCAAAATATACATTTGTTATCAATCCAGAATACCAATTTGTTACTTATAATATAACTTAATCACAATACCAATTCATGACTTACATATTTAACTTAATCATATTGACTAGTTGTTATCTTTTCTTTTCTTATATGCGCATATTTATTTTTTCCAATATACAATTTATAATATACATATATATATATATATATATATATATATATATATTTATATATGATGAAGGCAGCACGTTTCTGTCTTGATAGCATTGTGACCCGTACAGACCTCTGCTAGCAAACAAACTTTACCTGCCTCGGAGCTTTCAAACTAATCTTTATTGACAACTGTCAACAGCCCTCAGGAGCCGACCGGATGGGTTTTTTCTTTCTATTTTACACGTATACAGTGGGAGCACTCAGGCCATGGCTGGAACATAAAACCTGAGCTTGGGCTTTAAATTGCAAACGATCTCCTCGTACAGCAGGAGCAGGAAGTACACAACAACATTGCTGAAACTGTACAGTGTATGCCCAGCTTAAAGTGGCAAGCATGGCGAGACCAAATGTAGCAAAAGAATGGAAACCAAGATAACCTCTGAATATTTAGCCATGCTGGCCGCTTTATCTGCGAAGCTGCTGTCAGTCGGCCGAGGCTTCAAACCAGCCTGGTGGGGATCAACAAGGTTGTTCTGGTGGAGATGTGCAGAGTTGAGCAAAGACGGCACGCTCATGTGTTTTAGAAAGAAATGGAAGAAGAAGAGGCAGGTCTGTAAATCTGTACATCAGAAGGGTTCCTTTAAAAGAGGGCTCACTCAAGCTGCTTTTAGAGCGTTCAGAGGTTTTCATTTTCCCACTGGTGCTGAACTGAAAGAAAAACTGTTGCTCCAAATGATAAATCAGTGACATGCAGGTACTTCTCTTGGCTTACATCTGTATGTATTCGTTCTCCTTGCTCAGGTTTCCCTGCAGAACAGAGGCTCTCATTTCTGTGCAGGGTCCATCCTGACTGATCGCTGGATAATGACCGCTGCACACTGCTTTACATCACTCTCAAAGTACTGTTGTTACTTTCTTCTGTTCCCTCTTTGGTGCTACAATTTAAAGCGCCTTCTATGTGTTCCTGCTCTGCACGCTGATGAATCCAACACTTCTCTCCTGTGTCTAGAGAGTTTCTCAGTGGTGTGAGAGTGGTGGTGGGAGAGTTTGACCTGAGAGTGGACGATGAAGAGGAGCAAGTCTTTACCATCAAGTCTGTCTCAGTCCATGAGAAGTACAATCACGCTTTGCCTATGAACTATGACATAGCTCTGGTGGAGCTGGATCAGCACATTCTACTGGGCAGGTTTTCCATTTTGACAATCCGTATAGTTCAGGGGTCAGCAACCTGCGGCTCTTTAGCTCCTCTCCAGTGGCTCCCTGTGGATTTATAAAAATGGAAATGAATATATTATGAGAAATAATCTTGATAATAAAAGTCAGAAGTTTACGAGGAAAAAAAGTTGTAATATTATGAGAATAAAGTCATACGTTTGAGAGAAAATGGTCGTAGTATTATGAGAATAAAGTTATAATATTATAAAGTAGTAATTTTACGTGTTGTTTTCTTTTTTTCTCGTAAAGTTATGACTTCTCAAATCTCAGATGTTTTTTCCCTCAATGTGGCCCTAATACTCCGTAGTACATTTGCACTTGGTCCCTCACTGCATTAGACTTATATTCTATATACTTAGACTATAAACTGTGTTACCTTCATCACAACCGATTTTTTTTTTGTCTTTGCCTAAAATGTCTCTTTTGATAGTAAAGGTTGCTGACCCCTGGTATAGTTACTGTAGCTCTGATCCCGTTTTGTTACGTCACTGCTATGTGATGTTTATAACAGGAGCCCGTGTCCAGCCAATATGTCTGCCTTTGCCTGGTGCGAGCATCCAACCTGAAACCAGTTGCATTGTGGGTGGATGGGGCCGGATGAAGGAAAGTAAGTAGTTCAAATATTGTTAAAGCAGACTTGAGCTTTTTATTTTGTTATATTCTATTCTACTGTTTCCTAGAGGGTCGTCTTCCTGCGGTACTGAGAGAGGTCCGGTTAGACTTGGTGGACCCGGCCAAATGCAAACACGTCCTCCGGACTGTTAACCGGAGACCGGCTCGGCCCCAGCCGGCCATGACAGTTCTGTGTGCCGGGCCAGAGAGAGGAGGGAAAGATGCCTGCCAGGTAGATCTGCCTAGTTCAGGAGCAGTGATGTGTCACTGATACCTGGGGACCATCAATCAGTCATCACTTCTGAAGGAGCATCCTTATCTGGTAGCTTTAAATAGCGTCTCCTCCCCTTCGTCCTGTCTCCAGGGGGACTCGGGGGGTCCTCTGGTATGTCCAGCGGGTTCAGGCGGCGGCCACTGGGTAGCGCTGGGTGTAACTTCCTGGGGGAAGGGATGTGGTCGGAGCTGGGGAAACAACGGCGGCCGCTCCCCTTCCAGGAGAGGATCTCCGGGGGTTTTCACTGATGTCAGGCGGCTGCTGCCTTGGATTAAGCTGAAACTGAGAGAGGGTAGGTTCAGATTGATGGTTGTCATAAAAAAAAGAAGTCACGCTGATTCTCTCAGAAGTCAGCATGAGGCCTCATAAGCACATCACAACATGGGGACTCTGTCTATTTATTTTGAACCATTATTAATCTGGGGTCTATATAGAGCAGGGATCACATGATCACAGTTTGTTAGGATAAGCCAATGCTCAAATGACTAATCTAGTGACTATAATGTGTCAGATGGCTTTCAGATGGTCCTGAGAAGTAATGAATGTCTGCGTGGTGTCGGGGTCAGGGTTAGTAGTCTGTCGACATGAGGCACGTACACAAGAGACACTTTGCTGAACTTCTATTTGGTAAATGGACGTGCATTTATAGAGCTCCTCTCTAGTCTTCCAACCACTCATAGCACTTTACACTACAGCATTCACCCGTTCACACACACACACTCATACACTGATGCAAGGTGCCAACCTGCCCATCAGGATCTAATCTAAATACCCATTCACACACCAATGGCACAGCTTTCAGTTTGGGGTATATATATATATAAATATATATATATATGTGTGTACAGAGTTCTACCAGAAAATGTTAATGTATGGTATAACATTTAATAACAATGGTATGATATTAATAAGGACTTTTTCATTTTATTTAGTGAAACAAGACAAACAAGAAACAAACAAAAGCGAAAAATAAATAAATAAAATACATGGGGTGACATGACAGAATTAACGGGACAGGGCGATTCTAACAAAACGAACAAAATGAGACAAATAAATAACGGATGTTGGTGGAGGGAGGGGGGTGTTATTGACAGTGCAGGGCAGTCTGTTGTGTAAGGTTCTGGTGTGTGTGTGTACAGTTGTGTGCATTTGTGTGTATGCAGTGTGGGGGGGTGTAGGTTGTTTGTTTGTATTTAAAGAGGAGAAAGAAAAGGGCGGGAAAGAGAGAGAGAGGGGGTGGGGTGGGGGGGATGAGTATTTTTCGTGGCAGGGGTGGCTTATAATATCTCATGGTCCGACAATATTATGTTATAATATTTTGTCTTTATATATTGGTCTTTATTTGTATTTCTGAGACAGGTTACCCTCCTTAAGCTGCCCCCCAGACCCTGAGGAGGGGGCTGGCTGTCAGAGGTGTCTACTGTCTACTGTCGCCCTTCTGCCCATTCTGAACAGCACCCAGACCCGTCAGGAGAGAGACGGTTCCCTGTTGGGAAAGGGATTTTCTTTTTTCTTTCCCTTCCTCCTTCCAAATTCATTTTTTTTAATTTATTTTAAACTGGATGTCAGACCGCCCCAGCCAGGAAATAGGGAAAGGGGAACCTGGATGAATAAGTGAAGGAAAGGGGGAAAGAAGAAAAAAAAAAAGAAAAGGAGTAAAAAGAAAGGGGGGAGGAGGAGTGGTGATACCTGATGGGGTAAAGATGTGATGGGGTAAAGATGCGATGGGGTAAAGGAGGGGATGGGTGTTATGTCAGACGGATATAGTGAAGTGTTGTTGGTGCAATGTATTTTTTGCAAGCAATTCTGTATTTATATGTGATTATTATAATAACAATAATAAGTCAAATCTATCTACATATTCTCTTCTTCATGTTTGTGTGTTTGCTTTAGCTGATGAGCAGCAGGGAACAACTTTATCCAGTGAGTTGTCCTTCCTCTTCCTCTCATCACAGTAACTCTCATTCATCTATATTTCATAATAATGCTTCTCTGATGAACACTTGTTGTGTGTGTGTGTGTGTGTGTGTGTGTGTGTGTGTGTGTGTGTGTGTGTGTGTGTGTGTGTGTGTGTGTGTGTGTGTGTGTGTGTGTGTCAGAACTGTGCAGCGTGAGAGATGGGCCTGTAACTGACAGTGGGGGGGTAATCAGAAACCCCGCCCTCCCCGGTGATCGCTATGACAACAACCAGTGAGTGACACTCGTTAGAAGGAGAAAGGAGCCTTGATAACTAAAGTATCACTGGTATACCATGTGACCTAACCACCATGAAACCAGTATCCTTTACTGGGATAACCCATTCTCTCTGCTTCTCACTTACTCTGTTCCAGTGAGCACAAAAAGGAGATTATGGTTTATGTATTGTTCAGGTTTTTTTGAGTGTGAAGGTCAGAATTGTCTGAATGCAGAGGAGGAGAATCAATGCATGAAAATAGCTTGTGTGTGTTTAATGCCAGCGCCGTGGAGAACGTGTCTGTCTGTGTGTCTTCAGGTTGTGTGTGTGGAGCATCAGAGCTCCTCCAGGTTTTAGTGTTCTGTTGGAGTTCCATCATTTTGATCTGGAGGGCGACTCTCACTGTCGCTACGATCGGCTCACCGTCTCAGTCGGGACCCACAGGCCTGTCGGTGAGTACCTGACACACACACTGACACACTGACACTGTTTAATGCATCGACATTCATCAGAGGCAGCAGAGCCATCTGCACATCCAGTAGTTAGCTTAAAAGGAATAGTTCAACATTTAAGGAAATACACTTGTTTGCTGTATTTCTGAGAGTGAGATGAGGACGTCTGTGAGGTAAATATGCAGCCAGGGTCAGAGCATGGTTAGCCTAGCTTAGCATAAAGACTGAAGGGGCTCTGTCCAAACTGAAAAAATAAACCTACCAACCACTAAAGCTCTTGTTTGTTTAACCTGTATATGAACAGAAATGTCAAAATGACAGTTAGTGATTTTAGGGCTTGTTAGGTGCTATTTCTAAACAAACAACAGCCAAATACAGTTGGTAAGCACAGGTTGAATTTTCAGTTAGTTTTTATTTTATTACCGAAGGCCTAGAAAGGAGGTTATGTTTTCACCGGGGTTGGTTTGTTGGCTTGTTGGTTTGTCCGTTTGTCTGTTAGCAGGATTACTCCAAAAGTCCGTGATGGATTTGAATGGAATCTTTTGGAGGGTTGGGGTGTGGCACAATGAACAATCCATTAGATTTTGGTGGCGATCCAGATCATGATCCGGCTTCAGGAATTTTTTTTTAATAACTCCACTCAGCCTGTGCATTATCACCACAGGCTTTAAGACATGCGCAATGTAACTGATGACGCATCACCCTGCCTCTTTCCTTCTGCCTGCAGAGAGAGGGACAGAGAGAGAGCGGGGGTGGAGGGAGGGGGGGACACCTACCTGTAGATTCAGCGTTTTATACACATTAAACTCAGTGAAATTACAGTTGAATTCGACCAATGGTTGGTGATTGTTGGAAATAGTAACAGCGACGGTTTAGGTGAGTTTTACTTTGTTTCTTTCCAGTTTGAATGAAGTGTTTTACGATGCTCCGCTACGTACAGCTGATCTCAACATAAACAAGGATACACATAGATGATGGCGCAAGCTGAACCGAGAGGGGGGGCGGGGGGGGCAATCGTACTCGGGCGGCTTGGCGGAGGTCTGCGCTCTCCGAGTGCCATTCTAGTTTTAGTTTTGACTGTTTGATTTCATTTTAGTTTAGTTAGTTTTCAGAGTGTATTTTAGTTTGTTTTCGTTAGAGCCAGCTATAATGTCTCAGAAGTATGTAGATATGTAGTACGTACACATACAGAATACATGGTTGGAGAACTGTGTAGGAATGGTCATAATGTTTAATGTTTAATCTTCTCGCTACTTTAATGAAGTGATAGCGGCGTAGCGCCATCTGCTGGAATGTCAAGTTTATTTAATTTTAAGCGTTTTATAAGTTGTGTACTTTAACAAACTCCTCCTGCAGATTTAATCAGATCGACTTCAAATTTGGTCATGACCAACTAAACACCTTAATGATGACAAGTTATTAAAATCCTGAGTTATCGTTGAACGGCGTTGCCGTGGCATGGTGGCCATTTTGCGCCATGAAAAGGAAGTTGTTGTAACTTCTACGTACTTTGTCAAATCTGCTCCAAATTTCTCAGCCACGATGAGGTCATTTACATGCCAAATTAGACTTATAGCCCTGAGGTATAAAAAAGTCAAGTCAAGTCAATTTTATTTGTATAGCCCAAAATCACAAATCACAAATTTGCCTCGGGGGGCTTTACAATCTGTACCGGATACGACACCCTCTGTCCTTTATAGTACGACGATAGGAAAAAACGTAACCAAAAAAAAAAACTTTTAACAGGAAAAAAATTGAAGAAACCTCAGGAAGAGCAACAGAGGAGGGATCCCCCTTCCAGGATGGACAGACGTGTAATAGATGTCGTGTGTTCAGAGTAACAACATAATCAAAATACAACATAGACAATCCATATGACAAAAAATAATACATATGCTGTGAACATATGTGAGAAGGTGGATCCAGGAGGATGTCAAGCAGCTTCCCGGCGTCGCCAAACAGATAGAGCTAGAGCGACACAACCTCCTCTCCACGCCAAACAGATAGAGCCAGAGCAACACGACCTCCACTCCACACCAAACAGATAGAGCCAGAAAAACACGACCTCATCTCCACGCCAGATAGATAGAGTCAGAAAAACACGACCTCATCTCCACGCCAGATAGATAGAGTCAGAGCAACACGACCACCTCTCCACGCCAAACAGATAGAGCCAGAGCAACACGACCTCCTTTCCACGCCAAACAGATAGAGCCAGAGCAACACAACCTCCTTTCCACGCCAAACAGATAGAGCCAGAGCAACACAACCTCATCTCCACGCCAGATAGATAGAGCCAGAACAACACAACCTCGTCTCCACGCCAGATAGATAGAGCCAGAGCTATACAACCTCCTCTCCACGCCAAACAGATAGAGCCAGAGTAACACGACCTCCTCTTGATACCAAACAGGTAGAGCCAGAGCAACACAACCTCCCCTCCACGCCGAATAGATAGAGCCAGAGCCAGAGCAACACGACCTCCTCTCCACCATGGAACCTAGAGAGAGGACCATATTTTTGTTTTTAATTCACAGTTGCTTAGTAATGTAAACGTATGTTACCCATTCCAGAACAAAAAAAATCCCACATTGCCACTGAACTATGTCCTTGTAGAGCTGTGAGGTTTTCCCTTTTCTTTTCAACTGCTTTAAAAGAGAATTAGAGCATCAGTAGCGTTAGTAGTTCAGTCTTCCGCTGGTTGACTGAACTGCCCCAAGACGTTAGCCCCGCCCCGTTCATAAGTCATGAACAGTTTTGTCGCAGACTCTTGTGGGAGGTATCCACCGCTATTTCCCTGTTGTTATAACCCTGTTGTTAAACTTTGCACACTTTTCAGACGCAGTGTAAATTTCTTATTTTAAGTGTCTCATGCTTGGGTGTTGAAAAATGGCTCGCTAGCGCTCCCTACAAAGTTGGAAAAATCGGCCCCCTGGTTTTTTGGGTTTTTTTTTTATCCAGGCAATATAGCTTCAGTTTAGTTTTAGATTTTATTCCGTTTCAGTTTACTAAAAATATTTTTGACTGCTTCTTTTCATTTTAGTTAACTATAATAACCCTGGTTCCAGCACATAACTCCTGCTAAAACCACAAAGACATCATTTCATCTCATTTGTGGAAAGAAAGCCAATAAGGCTTTTAACCAAAACTGTTCAACTATTCCATTAAACCCCTGACCGACAGAGCCAAAGAGCCAGTTATTCACCTCCTGTAACGACACATTAACAGCTCACTGTGTGCACACACAGCACATTACTGAGCTATTTCATGTCGCTTGTCATTCTCTGTTTTTACAGGGACATACTGTGGAAGTGTCCTTCCTGGCCCTGTGCTCTTGAATAATTCCCAGTATGCAACACTTCTCTTCTCCTCTGACATTAACAGAGCAGGAAGTGGCTTTATCATTAGACATCATGCTGTCCGGGGACACTCTAATCCTGGTGAGAAACACAATACACAATGCCAAACACACACATACAATACACCAGTAACACTCAGGTATATGTAGAGTCCGTCACACACACACACACACACTGTCCATACACGGTTGTGTACCCTCTGCCAGTGGATCTCATATAGTGACCTGGG
Source organism: Sebastes fasciatus (assembly GCF_043250625.1). NCBI lineage: Eukaryota > Metazoa > Chordata > Actinopteri > Perciformes > Sebastidae > Sebastes > Sebastes fasciatus. Next base: position 3,293,756 of record NC_133798.1, read on the forward strand.
AGTTGTGAGGATAGATGTCCCATGACACAGTAATGAGCTGCACAAGACACACACAAACACCCTGTGTAGTAGAGTAGAGGATGAACCCAGCGGCTAATAATGTCTCTGCTGTTTTCACTGTGCACATGAGTGTGTGTATTTGTGTTGAACTGGTCTGTCTCCTGTAAAAAATACAGTATAGACCTACGATATAGGATAAGGCTACTCTTCTGTCTTCCACTGTTTGAAGAATCAGAAATGTCTTGTTAACAGCGACACCTGTGGCCGTTATGTCAACGAAAGTCAGCGTCCTGTTGCTCGCGCTTGTGCTCGCTCCACATAGACATGAACGAGCATCGCTCAAAACAGTGAGGCGACACACGTCAGCTAAAAGCACAATATCACTCTATATTTCAGCTGCTTGGCAGTAATGTTAGCTGACCAGACGAAGGTCTCTCCATGAATCAATGCTGATCCTAGTGTTGGCTTTTCCTGCCTCAGACTCCCGACCGCGGCCGGAGGGAACAGGGGAGACACCGGAGTTTTGGTCGGAGACGATAACGTTTCTCTCTGCGGAGCCCCGTCACTTCACAAGACACGGGAAACCTCTGTTGGTCTGGAGGAGCTGCAGCAGTTATTTCTGCACAAACATCCACTGTACATTCACTAGATATTCTCAGAGCTAAACTAACTCTTCTGCAGTGTGGAGTGTGCTGCATGCACATGAGAGTGAAGCGAAAGAGTGAGAACGAGCGCGGTGTGTGAGTGAAGGCAGGCAGAGGAGCAGAGTACAGCAGAGACTCTGGTCCTGGAGACCAAAGCTACGGTCTCCCCCGCGTCCTCCGACCGCTGCCAACTCTGTTTAACAGACGGGCTTCACTAGATACAACCAAGAGGTTTTGGTGCTTCCGTGTAGTTTGTGTTGGAGTCTGAGTCTGAACAGCGTAGCCACACACGAGCGCACATAGGACACCGACCCGCAATGATTTATACGTGTAAGAAGTTACAAACAGTCCCTTTAAAGTTCACCGTTAAGATATGAAGTGTGTGTGTGTGTGTGTGTGTGTGTGTGTGTGTGTGTGTGTGTGTGTGTGTGTGTGTGTGTGTGTGTGTGTGTGTGCGTGTGTGTGTGTGTGTGTGTGTGTGTGTGTGTGTGTGTGTGCAATCAGGATGTGGGACAGTTGTTGTAGTTGAGGACCAGACTGCTGTCCACAGCCCAAATTACCCACAATTCTACAGTAATAACTGTGTCCTTCGCTGGGTGGTCTACGCTCCACGGGGTCACGTTGTTAAGGTGATGCACACACTGAATCATGAACGCCTGGAACACTTTCAAACACAAACTCCTCATGAGAAATCAAAGGCTGATGGGGATTTTGTCGCATTGCAGCTGGACTTTGCCGGTTTTGAGCTGGAGGAGTCGGACACATGCTCGTACGATTCCCTCACTGTCCTGGGAGATGTGGAGGGAACAGAGGAGATTGGTAGGGAGTCAGCTAAACAAGCTTCATCCCACCTTTGCCCTGCTTTCTGTATGTCTGTATCTCCGTTCCTCCGTTCCTCTCACTGTCTTTACTACATCCTTTTCTGATTCAAAAATAATGTAACATTACCTGCAGTAAGAGGTGGATTTTGTCATGTTTTGGTAGTGGTGCTGTGCGGTGGCAGTATTCCTCCCCCCGTCCTGTCCTACCACAGCGTCATGGTGCTTCAGTTCACGTCAGACAGCAGCATCGCTCACAGGGGCTTCAGTGCTACGCTGACATTCATCAGCCGTGCAGGTATGTGCATGGTATTAATGTGTGAGAGCTTCGTAGTGAATCAGTCTATATGTGTGTGGATCACCTGTTAACTTACTAAAAGTCCATTGGTCTGGGTTCAGGCTTTCACAACTGTCAAATCTTGGGTCTATTCTAACATGACCTAGTTCAGGGATCAGCAACCAGAGCCACATGCGTCTCTTTAGCCCCTCTCCAGTGGCTTCCTGGGGAATTTTAAAAATGGAAATGAATAACTGTTCTTTGTTTACATTTTCATTTTTATTTATCATTGTTATAGGTCTATGGTACGACGGTACGACGGAGTATTAGAGACACATTGAGGAAAAGAAATAAATCTGAGATTTCGAGAATAAAGTCATAATATTATAAAGTAGTAATTTACGTGTTATTTTCCTTTTTTCTTGTAAAGTTCTGACTTTATTCTCGTAATATTATGACTTTTTTTCGTAACGTTATGACTTTATTTTCGTAATGTTACGACTTTTTTCTTGTAATATTACGACTTTTTCTCGTTAAGTTATGACTTTATTCTCGTAATATTACACAACTTTCTTTCTCTTAAGGTTATGACCTTATTCACGTAACATTATGACTTTTTTTCACGTAAAGTTATGACTTTTTTCTCGTAATATTCTGACTTTATTCTGGAAATCTCAGATGTTTTTTCCCTCAATGTGGCCCTAATACTCCGTAGTACATTGTCTCTTGGTCCCTCACTGCATTAGACTTATATACTATATACTTAGACTATAAACTGTGTTACCTTCATCACAATGATCAAATGTTTGTTTTGTTTTTTTGTTGCCTAAAATGTCTCTTTTGATAGTAAAGGTTGCTGACTCCTGACCTAGCAAAATACCAAAAAGACCTGGTTGAAAAAAAGCTACAGTTGAACTAAAACTGTCTAAGATAAACCAAAAAATCTTGTTGTCTTTATTTGCAGGATAATACAGAATTAAGTTTGAATTATGGTTAGTTTGGAATGGGATGGAATGGATTACATTTTACAAACATATATCTTTAAATACCTGCTCTGAATTTGTACTAGTTCACCTTAAAAATATATATAATTCCTCGTAAAAATATTAAAACTACAAGCAAAACTAAGTGAAACCCAAACCCAGACCGGACTAAATTTAAACTCCTACTCAGATCAAATAGACCACTGTATGAAATGAAGACATTGTCTTCCTGTCCTTCCTCTGTATTTCTGCAGACCTTCATGATCAGGACACATCAGGTGTGGAGAGTCGAAGAGACGCTCTGAGAGATCACCGAGATGATTTGGTGGCTAACCAGCGACACGTAACATCACACGGTTGGTGGTTTGTTTGTTCAGTTTTTGCATTCTCTGTGGCCTCATTTGCATTTTGTTGACTGAAGGTTTGAGGATTTAGAAACAGGGCAGTGACAAGAAACCTGGCTCCCAGGAAAATGTTATGTAAGTGAAGAAAGAGCACTGAACACTGATCTGCTGCGCTGGAGCCGCAGCGATCAACAGCTCCCAGTGGTTCATCCAACTCTCAGAGTGAATGAAGGATCCTCTGTATCTTCCTGCTCCCTACATGCTCATAAAGCAAAACACTGATGAAATGTGGAGCAGAAAAAGTCTTTTTGTCTGTCCACCAGTTGTGTTATGGGCTCAACAAAGCAGCAAGCGTCACTGGCATTTAGAATGGCAATGGGACATTTAACAGCAGAGCTACAACTGAGGCATTAGAAGCACAATGACAGCCAGTGTTACCCACAGATCATTCAGTACTATTAGTGTTGTCATACGGATCCTCTCCTCTATCTTTATCTCAGTATTTTTGAGAAATTGTAAATTCTGAAGTGCAGGCTGAGGTATAAAAAAGTCAAGTCAAGTCAATTTTATTTGTATAGCCCAAAATCACAAATCACAAATTTGCCTCGGGGGGCTTTACAATCTGTACAGGATATGACACCCTCTGTCCTTTATAGTACGACGATAGGGAAAAACGTAACCAAAAAAAATAACTTTTAACAGCATAACTAGGATGCAACTCTTCAAGTTGTGTGCATGTGTACGCTAACTAGTATTAAAAGAAATTAAGCAAAAAACAGTAAGATTGCTGTTCAGAGGTAAATTGGTATGTGGCACTCATCCTCCCATTTCCAAAAGCTTTTTTTGTTGTTGTTTAGTTTGAGTTTAGCTAACATGACACATGAAATCCCAGTTACAGCCACTAGAAGTAGTTATAATGCTAACTGTGAGTTCTGACTGTCCCAAACCATCAACAGGCAACATGGGTCAAAAAGCACAGAAGTCCTCCTCACACATTTAACACGAGCATTAGAACAAAGTATAGAGCATAGATGTTGAGATCACAGAACCTCCCTCATGACATCAGCGTGTATGACAGTCCTGCAGTTGAGCATCATCACAGATAAATGCCAGATGTGTAAAACCTCACATTAGATGTCTGCAGACAGTGTGCACAGGCTAAAATGTGTCAGTACAGGATTTAAAGATCCCATATCATGCTCATTTTCAGGTTCATACTTGTATTTTGTGTTTCTACTAGAACATGTTTACATGCTGTAATGTTAAAAAAAAAAAATATTTACTCATTCTGTCTGCCTGAATATACCTGTATTTACCCTCTGTCTGAAACGCTCCGTTTTAGTGCATTTCAACGGAATTGCAACGGAATTGCGTTGCTAGGCAACAGCTTGGGTCCATGTTTACTTCCTGTCAGCTGATGTTATTTACATACACTGCAACAGGAAGTAAACGGGGACACATTTAGAATGTTTATGTTTAAAACCGTTTAACGGTCTAAATATTGTCTATTTGTGACATCACAAATGGACAGAAATCCTAACGGCTTGTTTCAAACGCACAGTTTCTGAATACGGGCTGTGTGTATTTCTTCGTATATTGAGCATTTTGATAGTTTAACAGTATTTATATAGCACTTAAACCTGCTTTATAATATAAAAGACATGAAAATCTCCCTTTTTACAATATGGGACCTTTAATAAGTATTTATTTACATATGTGTTTCTCTCTCTGAAAAATGGAAAACAAAGTGATTTCAATCCAAAGGAATCATTCAGCTGTCAAACTGTTGAACCTGCTGCAGTCAGAATGAAATATGCAATAAGAATATACAATGCTTATGTTTGGTTTGGATATGTCTAAATTCATTTTGTGATTTACTAAAACAAGAACAAGTTATTATATACAAAAAAAATAAGCCCTAGGCCAAAGAAACACAATCGTTCTGTGTTTTACCAGACTGTCAGAGTGCCAGTGAACACAACACACACTGGGCATCCAGCAGGTACAGATGATTATCACATGATACAGCAACATGTGTTATGGCTACAAAGCCTATCTGTTTCCCCAAACAAGGCTTTATTAATTCCTCTATATCGAGATATTCAACTCTAGAGAACACTTCGGTTTCACTGCCAAATGATTCATTTCTCAGGTTGCTGTGCTTCCCAAACATGTTGGCCTCCTAGTGTTTGATACTTTTTAGATATGTGAAGAACAGGTTGGGAACTACCGCCCTTAATTATGCATGTGATAACCATACCCTTCATACTTCATGGAGATTACATGCTGATATATTGTAAATTATTGGATTTTTCCAGCGAGTCAGTGGTGATTGTTGAGGACATGGTAGACCTCCTAACATCCGCCACCATCACCAGCATCCACAACACAGAGCAACAATGGGCCTTTATCTTATTGTGGTATAAACATTAATGTCCTGTGCCACCAGAGGTGACCTTCCATCTTTCAGTAGAAAACCTCATGAAAGGGAACATCCAGTACAAGATAAGGCCATGCATGTTTGTAGGTGCAGGGCTCCCTCTAGTGGCTGTTTATTGGAAATTGAAGTGAAACCTGATATGAGAACGGTGCTCTTTAGAGTTGGAAATTGTATAAATGTAACACATTATTGTAGATGATGAGAGGTCATCAGTGTACTGTAGTGGTAATAGAAGGACATCAGTACAAGTTTATTCATAAGACTCTCACTCTTTCTGTAAAATTCACTGAATAATGTGTGTATGTCTGCCTGTATTTATTAGGATTCGGATCATGTGTTTTTTTGTTGGACTGGCCCTTTAATTGTTTGCCTTCACACTGGTAGCAGCACTCGGGAACTGGAAACAGGATCACAGCTGTGACAGATGACTTTATGTGCTTAAATAAGGCATGCCTTATATTTCATAGCAGACCGTTTGTCTCTCTCTCGGTAGGAAAAGCACAGGTGTTACCACGTATTTATGATGGCTGCATTCCATTTAGGTGAGCCAGTTCCAGGGTTCTCTTTTCGTGCGTACTCACTGGCTGACACTTAAACCTGCAGTAGGCAGAATGGTTTTGGCATCATTGGGCAAAAATTCCATAATAACCTTTCAGCATATTGTAATTCAAGTGTTCTGAGAGAAAACTAGACTTCTGCTCCTCCTCATGGCTCTGTTTTCAGGCTTTAGAACATCTAGCCCCGTGACGGGAGACTTTGACCAATCACAGGTCATTTCAGACGGAGGCAGCTGTCAATCACTCCGACCAAACGGTCAAACTAGGCAGCGCTGATCAAATACGAATCAATATTCTGTTACTGTAATGCCTATTTCTCTCCACAAACGTTCTCAGAAACATCTTGTAGTGCACGGTTTAGCTGTAAAATGAGAACGTTTGCTCCATCTGGTGGGCGGTGCTTGGTATTTCCTCAGCTGATCTCAACATGGCTGCCAGATCACAAACATTTCTCATGCGTGTTCATGCTGGGAGCTGAGCTGCAGTGTGACTGCTACTGACCACTGAGCAGCTCCAGTGCAGCAGCTAGAGACCAGTGCCTGGCTCAGGGGCACTTTTACAGCAGCCGTAAGAGAGCAGAGTGGTACTGATGAACTTGTTGGTCGTTCTCTTGACACAAGTAAAGAAATAAATTACAACGAGCCAGATTGTATCGTAAAAATGAGTTCTGCTGGGGGAACTGCTATATTACAATACTGATTTAAGACAAGTAGCATTTTGGTAGACTGTGACAAAAGTTACTCCAGCACATGAAGGAAATCACCCACTAACGCTGAGATGTGCTCTCAAGGTTCAAAGAAAATGTGGATCCCACACATTACAACAATTTCATGACAAAATATGACACACGGATCAAGTTTACCAGTGTAACATAGTGTGTAAGAGACTTTTGAAATTAGACGTGCATTTTTTGATATTCAGAAATGTTATTCATAATGTGTGATAAGAGAGATAACATACCCCCTGTATGGCATGGCTCTTTTTTTACAGCATTCCTTACTTAATTCCACATAACTCTGTTGTTTAGTGAACTTGGATGCAGCAGACCCAGGTGTGCAGCGGTCCAGCAGCAGAGCCCTTTCCCAGCAGGCTGATGTGGACCATAAAACCTCAGAGGATCCCAGACTGCATATGGACATGGGCTCAGATGATGAAGACTACAGCGGAGAGTCCTCAGGGCCTTGGTGATAACCAAATAGAAGAAGGCCTTCTAGACGGTAGACAGTATGTGGAATTACACGGGTGGTATGTTGGTTTTTTAAAGCTGCAGTGGGTAGAAATGGAGCAAATATGATTAAAAAACGTTATTTTTTATAAAACGCTATATATCACTATATCCTGACAGTAGTGCATGAGACAGGTAATCTGAAAGAAATCATGTTCCTCTGTGTCCTCCGGTGTCCTCCGGTGTCCTCCGGTGTCCTCCGGTGTCCTCCGGTGTCCTCCAGTGCTCCTAACGGCATCTGCAAGAGTTCACATACCGGAGGAAAACAACCAATCAGAGCCGAGCTGGAGCCTTGCCATCTCTGAGCAGCTGTCAATCACTCACAAACTCTGACCAAACGGTCAAACTAGGCAGCGCTGATCAAATATGAATCAATATTCTGTTAATTCCTATTTCTCTCCTCAATTGTTTTCAGAAACATCTTGTAGTGTACTGTTTAGCTGTAAAATGCGAAAGTTTGTTGAGAACAGTTGAAGAAATACCAAGCACCGCCCAGCAGCCGGAGCACAGCCAATAGGAACGCTCAATAGGAACGAACGCTCTCTTACTGAGATGACCTGTGATTGGTCAAAGTCTCCCATCACGGGCTAGATTTTTTAAAGCCTGAAAACAGAGCCATGAGGAGGAGCAGAAGTCTAGTTTTCTCTCAGAACACTTGAATTACAATATGCTGAAGGGTCATTTTTTACTACTACTCCTACTGAAGCTTTAAAGGTCCCATATTATGTTCATTTTCAGGTTCATACTTGTATTTTGTGTTTCTACTAACATGTTTACATGCTTTAATGTTAAAAAAAAACTTTATTTTCCTCATACTATCGGCCTGAATATGCCTGTATTTACCCTCTGTCTTAAACGCTCTGTTTTAGCACATTTCGACGGAATTGCGACGGAAATGCAACAGAATCACGTTGCTAGGCAACAGCTTGGGTCCATGTGTACTTCCTGTCAGCTGATGACATTCACATCCACTGCAACCAGGAATAAACTGGGACACATTTAGAATGTTTACGTTTAAATCTGTGTAAAGGGTCTAAATATTGTATATTTGTGACATCACAAATGGACAGAAATCCTGACAGCTTGTTTCTAATGCAGAGTTTCTGAATACGGCTGTGTGTATTTCTCTGTATATTGAGCGTTTCGATACTTTCACAGTATTTATATAGGACTTGAGCCTGCTTTATAATAAAAAAAACATGAAAATCTCACTTTTTTATAATATGGGACCTTTTTAAGTCCCACTATTGAGCACTGATTAAATAGTTTATAACACGCTGTAATTTAGGCTAGTTATAAACAGATATAAGTGTCAACACTATAACTCCTCCTCCCCGAAGTGGAGGTTGGTGTGCAAACAGATACTAAATGACAATATAGTAAAGCACAGTTATAATAATATAAAAGATATCTTCATAGAAGAAGTTATACTTATAGTTTAGAAGCACTTTACTGAATGTTTGTATACTGCTCACAGTACAAATGCTAAAAAGAGGGACTTAAAGTAAAGTGTCATTATGAGGTGTCTTTCATGTTGGCAGGTGCTTATCATTTATGTAGAGCACTTTACTTTATCTGTCCTAGGCCATGGGATAAAGTCTAAATGATCATAGTTTTTACTGCATGACGATTCTAAAGACACATTTTATGATTGCATCCCTCTAAGATCTCACGGTCCTCTTTGTTTTCAGGACTGTTGAAGTTGTGGGTTACTTGAGGACAGACTTATCATGTATTATATTAACCCTCTGAGACCCACAATAGACCTGTTTTTGTCTTTTTTAGGGGGGTACAGGAGGTCTTTAGGGGGAGATAGCAGGTCAGCAGTAGATGTCACATAGAAGTGGTGTACATCATCTGAAAGCTGGGAACATGAAGATAAATTTGAAATGCCGCTAAGCACTGTGTGTCAAGTTGTTCTAGTCATAAATCAGAAATAAACATGAATGAATGAATGAATTATTTAAAATAAATTGTAAAAGTGTATAAGGGTTTAGAACATGACGATAGAAGTTGATGGTCATCCCCATGCTCTGTTATGTCTCATAAATTGTTGCAGCAATGTTTTGGTTGATACCATTTGTTCCACAGATTTGCTGCTCAATTTAACCTTTTTTTTTTTACCACTCAAGAATTGATAAAAAATTAGAAAAAGCCATGCTGTGATTTGGGATCAAAAACTTTTGACATTTGGAGATTTCTGAAAGAATTGCATTTTTTTGGCGATTGGATGGCGAGCGCTTGTGTTGTGTAAACTGCTAAAAAAAAAAACTTATTGTCAATCTAGCTAGGAAAGCCATCCATCCTCTGAATGCTCTAGGTCTCTAGTTTGATCCATCCATCCTCTGAATGCTCTAGGTCTCTAGTCTGATCCATCCATCCTCTGAATGCTCTAGGTCTCTAGTTTGATCCATCCATCCTCTGAATGCTCTAGGTCTCTAGTTTGATCCAAACTACTTCTCTTCTGACGTTTGTGTTTTTTAAACAGAAAACAAAGGTTTTATATTGTGATATTTGCTGAAAATGACAAAACAATACAGCCAACAGTAGCCTCAGTAAAACCTCCCTCCAGCCAGCTGTCACCTTATTAAGGTGTTTGTAGTGAAATGAGGAGGTATCGTAGGCTATCAGGTAACTCCTCATTTCAACTTCATGAATCAGCCGTTCCTCGTCCGTTGCGGCGCTTTCAAAGCGATCGACAGGAATAAATAAAAACAGGGTGTCTGACGAAAGTTCAGCTCAAAACGGCACGCTGCGCAGCACTTCGTCGCTTGCAGCCAGTTAGGAGTCGGACGTTCCTCCAATAGAAAACAATGCAATCAAACTGATTTTGACACCTTGTAATATGTAGGCTGCACGCATCCCAATACATTAGCCCTCTCTGCATTATATATATCACATTCCCTCTAGATTTTTTTTGTGAACCCCCAACCTTAAAGTTCAAACTGCGTCTGTGGTTTGTGGCTGTAAAGGTTCATGAGGCTGTGATTATCCTAGAGGTCACCACAGGTCATTTTATACAGTGAGGTCAAATTTTTAAAAATGGTCAAACAATGAAACAATGAAATGTCTCCTATGGGGACTAACATCATCACACATGAATACAGTTGGGCTCATTGGATCCACAAGAGTCTCAGCTTTACAGTGAGACCCAATTTATGTAATTCAAGACTGTTTATGGACCACAGTATGCAGAAATATTCAAATACATCATTTTAGAATAGGCAAAGATAACACATTTATACTGCATGCAAAAAACTGCATGTGATTATCATAAAGTGTGCATGTCTGTAAAGACGAGACTCGTGGGTACCCATAGAACCCATTTACATTCACATATCTTGAGGTCAGAGGTCAAGGGACCCCTTTGAAAATGGACATGCCAGTTTTTCCTCGCTCAAAATGTATCCCAAATTTGCAGCGTTATTTATCTTCCTTCCCGACATGGTAGCATGACATGGTGGTACCAGTGGATTCCTTGGGTTTTTCTAGTTTCATATGATATCTCTAGCTTCACTCTAGCCCTAACGCCTGAACCTACTAGTACCTCTGAAAGACATTAAAGTCAGTCGGGATCGCCCTTGGGTTAAGATGCTAATTGTATAAAAATGTACTGTATGTTTTATGTTCACACAACCAGGGATATATCAGCTTTGACAATGTAAGCTATAGGCTATAGCTATAGCTATATAGGCTACCTGTCAAGTCTTGCCTGTAAAGAATGAAATGAGTTCTTGTCAGTGGTTGTTATGTAACGCCAGTGAGTCTCTCCTCCCCTCAGTCGGTGGTGTGACTCCTCTCTGCTCCCTGCTCCTCACTGCTGGAGCTCCACCACTGGGCCATGTAGTGTCATGGTGGGATACGTCTTCCTATTGGTGCTTTGGACCTTGTGTCACCTTTCCCCCAGCGGGAAGCCACGCCCCCTTTCAGGGGCCTCTGTGTGTGTGTGTGTGTGTGTGTGTGTGTGTGTGTGTGTGTGTGTGTGTGTGTGTGTGTGTGTGTGTGTGTGTGTGTGTGTGTGTGTGTGTGTGTGTGTGTGTGTGTGTGTGTGTGTGTGTGTGTGTGTGTGTGTGTGTGTGTGTGTGTGTGTGTGTGTGTGTGTGTGTGTGTGTGTGTGAGAGACAGTGAGAGAGAGGTGGTGAGAGGTGACTGTGTGGACTCTGGTTTCTGAGGGAGTGAGGAGGAGGAGGAGGAACAGGAGGACTCTACTTATTACATGTTGAAACTATGGATCAGAGCTTGGTGAGAATTAACTTTCACTTAATTTCCCTTTTTAATTATTCCACTTATTTATCTTTTTCATTGCCTGAAAGTTGCTATAATCCTTAAAGAGTTGCTCAATCTTCCTCAGATTGTGAGATTTGATCTACTCAACATTTCTCTTTCATTCTTTGATGCTGTTTAACTGTAGTGCAGTGTTGATAATGCATGTTACTGTGGTATAATTAAAATGATGGGAAACTATTGCTTTTGCACAACTACAACCTTGACTGTCAGTTTTGTGCAGTGTATGTCTCCACAATATATGTATGTGATCTTTGTCTTGCAGATAATCGCGGTGGTGGCGGCTGTTTGTGTGGTGGTAGTGAGCGTGCTGTACTTCCTCCTGGGAGAGAAGAAGAAGAAGCTGCCCTTCACTCTGCAGGATCCTGTGGTCAAATACCCCCTTCCCCTGAAAGACAAACAGGTAGACACAAACATTTATCGACATCTCTCAGACGCATTCACATTCAAACCTGATTATACGGTCATTTTGTATTCAACTGCTACAGTAGTTAGAACAATGTTAATAATTTCTTAAGACCGTCATTTTGTTTATCAGTGTGCAAACTGTCATAATGGACTAGAATGAGAATAAGGGTTGGCTCACCCAAACACATTTTCTTACTCACCTCCAGCCATGCAGAGCGGTTCTGAGCTATCTGTCTGAGATTTCTGGCTGTTTTTTTATTTATTTTGATTGTGGTGTTCACAGCATTGAAAAAGTTAGTTTTGAAAATTTTTAAAATGTGCATCTTTTTTCCAGAAACAGTCTCCCTGTTAAAGCATCAGTAGGCCAGATTGGAGCAAATATGATTAAAAAAAGTTATTTTTATAAAACGGTCGCTATATCCTGATAGTAGTACATGAAACAGGTAACCTGAAAAAAAATCATGTTCCTCTGTGTCCTCCGGTGCTCCTAACGGCATCTGCAAGATTTCACAGACTGGAGGAAAACAAGCAGTCAGAGCTGATCTGCTGTCCATCTGCTGTCTATGAGAGCCGGCTGTCAATCACTCATGAACTCCGACCAAATGGTCAAACTAGGCAGCGCTGACCAAATATGAATCAATATTCTGTTACTGTAAGGTCTATTTCTGTCCTCAAACGTTTTCAGAATCATCTTGTAGTGAACGGTTTAGCTGTAAAATGAGAAAGTTTGTGACGCCGCCCTCATTGTGAAATCTGGTGAAGGAACGCCAAGTTCCGGTCACATGACTGGAGCACAGCCAACAGTAACAGAATATTGATTCGTATTTGATCAGCGCTGCCTAGTTTGACCGTTTGGTCGGAGTGATTGACAGCTGCCTCCGTCTGAAATGACCTGTGATTGGTCAAAGTCTCCCGTCACGTGCTAGATGTTCTAAAGCCTGAAAACAGAGCCATGAGGAGGAGCAGAAGTCTAGTTTTCTCTCAGAACACTTGAATTACAATATGCTGAAAGGTCAATATGGGATTTTTGCCCAATGATGCCAAAAACATACTGCCTACTGCAGGTTTAATCTGGATAATCCACAGATCACGTTGTCACAAATTCCCATTGGAACAACTTTCTGTCCCTATGAAAAGTAGAAACAGTTACATTCTATAATGCTGCTTAAATCAATGCTCTGTTCCTATTTCAATTTTAATTTACTCAGCATGTT